>NC_089223.1:61725142-62026713 GCF_963924675.1 Phocoena phocoena | reverse complement strand
TTCAACTATAAGCTCTTCAAATATTTTCTCAGTCCCTTTCTTTTTCTCTTCTTCTTCTGCGACCCCTATAATTCGAATGTCAGTGCATTTAATGTTGTTCTAGAGGTCTCTGAGACTGTCCTCAATTCTTTTCATTTTGTTTTCTTTATTTTGCTCTGCAATAGTTATTTCCACTATTTTTTTTTTTTTTTTGCGGTATGCGGGCCTTTCACCACTGTGGCCTCTCCAACTGCAGAGCACAGGCTCTGGACGCGCAGGCCCAGCAGCCTTGGCTCACGGGCCCAGCCTCCCAGCAGTATGTGGGCCCTCCTGGACTGGGGCACAAACCCGTGTCCCCTGCGTCAGCAGGCGGACTCTCAACCAGTGCGCCACCAGGGAAGCCCTATTTCCACTATTTTATCTTCCCAGTTGCTTATCTGTTTTTCTATATCAGTTATTCTGTTATTGATTCCTTCTAGAGAATTCTTAATTTCATTTATTGTGTTGTTCATCATTGTTTATATACTCTTTAGTTCTTCTAGGTCCTTGTTAAATGTTTCTTGTATTTTCTACATTCTCTTTCCAAGATTTTGGATTATCTTTACTGTCATTATTCTGAATTCCTTTTCAGGTAGACTGCCTATTTCCTCTTCATTTGTTATGTCTGTTGGGTTTTTACCTTGCTCCTTCATCTGCTGTGTGTTTCTCTGTCTTCTCATATTGCTTAACTTACTGTGTTTGGTTCCCATTTTTTCATGCTGCAGGTTCATAGTTCCCTTTGCTTTTGGTGTCAGCTTCCAGTGGCTAAGGTTGGTTCAGTGGGCTGTGTAGGCTTCCTGGTGGAGGGGCCTGGTGCCTGTGTTCTGGTGGATGAGGCTGGATCTTGTCTTTCTGGCGGGCAGGTCCACGTCTGGTGGTGTCTTTTGGGGTATCTGTGACCCTATTATGATTTTAGGCAGCCTCTCTGCTAATGTGTGGGGTTGTGTTCCTGTCTTGCTAGTTGTTTGGCATAGGGTGTTGAGCACTGTAGCTTGCTAGTCGTTGAGTGGAGCTGGGTCTTAGCATTGAGATGGAGATCTCTGGGAGATTATCGCCGTTTGATATTACTTGGAGCTGGGAGGTCTCTGGTGGACCAGTGTCCTGAACTTGGCTCTCCTATCTCAGAGGTATAGCCCTGACGCCTGGCTGGAGCATCAAGAACCTGTCATCCACACAGCTCAGAATAAAAGGGAGAAAAATTGAAAGAAAGAAAGAAAAAGATAAAGTACAATACAATACAATAAAATAAAATAAAGTTAGTAAAGTAAAAAATAAAAATAAGTATTAAAAAAATTCAAAAGTAATTTAAAAAACAAAGAAAGAAGAGAGCAACCAAACTGAAAAACAAATCCACCAATGATAACAAGCACTAAAAACTATACTAAAAAAAGGAAAAAAAATAACGGACAGACAGAACCGTAAGATAAATGGTAAAAACAAAACTATACAGACAACATCACATACAGAAGCATACACATGCACACTAACAAAAAGAGAAAAAGGGGGGGAAATATATATATATATCGTTGCTCCCAAAGTCCACCTCCTCAATTTGGGATGAATTGTTGTCTATTCAGGTATTCCACAGATGCAGGGTACATCATATTGACTGTGGAGAGTTAATCCGCTGTTCCTGAGGCTGCTGGGAGAGATTTCCCTTTCTCTTCTTTGTTTGCACAGCTCCTGGGGTTCAGCTTTGGATTTGGCCCCGCCTCTGCATGTAGGTCGCCTGAGGGCATCTGTTTTTTGCTCAGATAGGATGGGGTTAAAGGAGCACCTGCTTCTGGGGCTCTGGCTCACTCACGCCCGGGGGAGGGAGTGGTATGGAATGTGGGGTGAGCCTGCAGTGGCAGAGGCCGGGAGATGTTGCACCAGCCTGAGGTGCACCTTGTGTTCTCCCAGGGAGGTTGTCCCTGGATCATGGGACCCTGGCAGTGGCGGGCTGCACAGGCTCCCGGGAGAGGAGGTGTGGAGAGTGACCTGTGCTAGCACACAGGCTTCTTGGTGGCAGCAGCAGGAGCCTTAGTGTCTCGTGCCCGTCTCTGTTTTCCACGCTGATAGCCGCGGCTCATGCTCATCTCTGGAGTTCGTTTAGGCAGTGCTGTTAATCCCCTCTCCTTGCGCACCAGGAAACAGAGAGGCAAGAAAAAGTCTCTTGCCTCTTCAGCAGCTCCAGACTTTTTCCCGGACTCCCTCCCGGCTAGCCGTGGCACACTAGCCCCCTTCAGGCTGTGTTCACGCCGCCAACCCCAGTCCTCTCCCTGGGATCCGATCTCCAAAGCCCGAGCCTCAGCTCCCAGTCCCTGCCCGCCCCGCGGGTGAGCAGACATGCTTCTCAGGCTGGTGAGTGCTGGTCGGCCCCTATCCTCTGTGTGGGAATCTCTCTCCTTGGCCCTCCGCACCCCTGTTGTTGCACTCTCATCCGTGGCTCTGAAGCTTTACCCTCTCTGACACCCGCAGTCTCTGCCCGCAAAGGTGCTTCCTAGTGTGTGGAAACCTTTTCTCCTTCACAGCTCCCTCCCACTGAGGCAGGTCCCGTCCCTATTCTTTTGTTTCTGTTTTTTCTTTTCTCTTTTGCCCTACCCAGGTACGTGGGGAGTTTCTTGCCTTTTGGGAAGTCTGAGGTCTTCTTCTAGCATTCAGTAGGTGTTCTGTAGGAGTTGTTCCACACGTAGATGCATTTCTGTTTTACTTGTGGGGAGGAAGGTGATCTCCACGTCTTACTCTTCCACCATCTTGAAGCTCCCCCCTCTTCTCTGTTCCTTTGCTGGGACACATCAGAAATGCCGTTTGCGTTGTATTATCATCTAGGGTATGAATATGACTTCTTTAACCACAGAAGTAAAATGATAGCTATTTATTAGATTCAGACTCTGTATATCCAGACTGTATTTTAGCTGCAAGGTGTTTGTGATGAGCAGCCAAAATACATGTATGGCATGTGTAATGGTAGCAATTTGACAAATAATTCACATATACAAAGCTTCTAAAATGCACTTAAATTGAAATGGTTTTGGAACTATAATTATAAGCAGAAGCCTTCCTGGCTTTCAGTTCACCCTGGGGTCATAATTTTCTTTTGAAAATTCTCTCAGGAGAGTATTACCACTGAATGGGCTTTCTTACTGGCTTCCCTGTTGATCTCTGGTGAGTCTAGAGTGTGTCAGGAAAATGTTTTTACTCCATCATATTTCTGCTTGGCTAGGAAAAGCTTTTAATCTCTGGGAAGCTCACATTTTGTAAGTGTGGGTTGTAAAAGTAATTTCTTTAAGAGAAAAAAATGCCATTGCTTTCTAAATATGAAAAAAAATTATATGGCTTTGATACATTTGGCAGTTTTATATCAACACACCCATCTCTGAAAAGTGCTTATTATTGCGTGAATACTGTGTCTTATCCCAGGTTCGATGTGCAGGTTTAATAAATAGATATCAGAGTGTTGTGTACAATCATACTAAATGTTATCTTTTACAAAAAGACCTAGTATAATTTCTAAATATTTGGGGGTTCAAAATAATTATATTAATGTTTATGATGATGATGTTGGAAGGTACAACTTATAATGAGAGCACATATAATTAAGCATGTTATGATTTTTGGGAGATTACATGCTTGATACGTTATAAAGAATAATTCTACCTTTCCTGTTTTTTTTTTTGTTGTTGTTGTTAGATACTATGTGGTACTGATCTTGATTATTTAAAAAGTATGTTTATATTATATTTCCATATTTAGAATATTTATTATTTTTTTGTGTGCATAGGAATGTTTCAAAAGGAAAGTGACACTAGCTGTCTTTGAATTTGAATCTTTTTGTGGGGTATTATTAGGTTTTCCCACTGGATGATGGGTTTTTCTTCTACTGACCTCTTTAATTATGCTATCTCGGTTAATAACAAGAGACATAGAATCCTAGAATGTTAGAACTGACCACACCTCACATTAAAAATATGTTTTAGCAAAAAAAAAATATGTTTTATATTGCAACCAAATGTACACAAGTGGACACTCATTCCCTTGTCTGTTCCACACAAATGTATGCATGCATGTAAAAAAAACTGGAACAAGAGTGTTGTGAAAAAATATTTATGCTTTGTGTGGTGTACCTTAGCAATTCTTCTCAATTCGTTAAGAAAAAAATGCTTACCTGAACCCATCAAACAGATCTTACCACCAGGACCAGCTATATATTTTGCAGGGCCCAAAGCAAAATGAAACTATGGGTCTCCTTGGTAAAAAAATTATTTAAAAATTTCAGGCTGGCATTAGCAGATCATTAATCCAAGCATGGGGCCCTTCTGAGCATGGGGCCTTGTGAGACAGCACAGGCTTTACAGCAGTGAAACCACCCCTGCTCACCACTTCTGAATGGATTGTGGCCAGCAGTTTTAAAACACTTTAGAGCAACTCTCATTTTATAAATGTGAAGACTGCGGCTCATTGCAGGTGAATGACTTAAGATAAAAAGATGATGAAGTGCAATACAAAGACAATTCTCTGACACTTATGCCAGTGTTCTTACCTCTAACCTCAATTAGATTACTCTGGGGATGGAATAATAGAGTTATAAAATTTCTGGCTTTTTGTAAGCTATTCACTCCTCTGATCCCAGCTCTCTTTAGAATTTAATTTTATTTCAGATGTTGTTGAAAATGTTTTTAATATTACTTTATCACTTAGTCTGTTTTTATGTCTTGGTAAGAGTAAATAATGATTTTCTTTTTTTCTTCTTTTTACTTTGAGGCTTTCTGAACCACCAGCTACTATTATATTGTACTGTAGTTGTTTGAAGTTAATGAAGGAAGAGGCCAAACATAAGTTTCAGAATCTGGGTCAAAGAAGAAAGTCATAAAAAACAGGGACTAGTAATGCCCTACAGAAACTGAGAAGTGATATGGAGGAGTGAAACAGAGGGGTTATATTTAGAGTAGGAGGGAAACAGTTATTTCCCTGAGCCTGAAGGAAAAGATGAGAGGACAGCTGTGTATGCCGAATATCGCTTCTAAGGGTGTGGAGAAGAAATGTGTCCATGGTTTTTATGTCTACACAGAAATGGCACCCAGGGTCATCATGTGGTAAGGACGGTTTGGAGGTCAAACAGAATAGAAGGTTTAGAACACTATTGGGTGAAGCTGGGCAGCCTGAGGAATCCTGGTTCTTCTATAAAGGATCTGCAGCCTGAAGAGTTAATTCAAAGTCTCATATCTATTGATATGTATCCAACTAAATTTAATACGATATTTTGTTAATTACAATAAATAGAATGTAAAATTATTAATAATTGCATTTCATTGATTATTAGGCTGAATCCAGATTGTTTTAAAGTAAAAGTGAATCTGAGCCAGTTAAACAAAATGGGCTATCTGAAATAGGGTCCCTGATCTGAACCTACAACATTCTTTTTGTGTATTTGTCAGTGAAGTTGATTAAACTATTTTTGTATTTAGACCTAGTCTTTAAGTCAGTGATTAATTTGGCAATATAAATTAGAATATGTTTTAATGCATCTTTATTTTTCTTTTAAAATTCTTTTTTTTTTTTTTTTTTTTTTGCGGTACGCGGGCCTCCCACTGCTGCGGCCCGTCCCGCCGTAGAGCACAGGCTCCGGTCGCGCAGGCCCAGCGGCCACGGCCCACGGGCCCAGCCACTCCGCAGCATGTGGGACCCTCCCGGACCGGGGCACGAGCCCGCGTCCCCCGCATCGGCAGGCGGACCCCCAACCACTGTGCCATCAGGGAGGCCCAATGTTTATTTTTAACAGAAGTCAAGGGAGGTGCAAATGGAGAATAACTGGAGCAGGAAAGTAAATAAAATTTTTTAAAATGTCATCTTATGTTGTTTTTTTTGTTGAAACCTGTAGTGTTTAATCTTGTACAATCAAACCATGAGGGAACACCACTTTCAAAACTGTGAGTGAATGTTAAACATTCTTTATCAAACTTCCAGGTATAATTCTATGTTACAATGGCTTTCATTTATTAATAGAAAACTTTGAAAAAGGCATCAAAAACATTCTTCCAGATCTGAAAGTTTTAAAGTATATTCATCCACATTCTAAGTTTTTTCCTCTCACCCCATACTTAGTTCTCTTACTCTTTTTTATTTACCTTTTATTTAAGTGTTTGTTTTCCAATTTCAGGCAGGACCTAATTTAAAAACTTTAAGTCCTTTCACCCAGTGTTGTCCTGCAGGGCTTCAGTAACAGACATTATTAAATCAACACATATAGTACTTGTTTGTGTTTTTTTTTTTCCAAGTGGCTGGCCCTGGAGAATTTGGGATCCCTTCCGCAGAAATATTTAATATTGTGTTCTTAGCACATGTATCTGAAAAACTGTGCTTAGCTCAACCTGAAAGAGAAACTGTTCTGTTTGTCTCTCCCTCAGGATCAAGCAAAGATCAAAAGTTAAAATGCTTTAGGAAGACCTTTTATTCATTTTGAAGCCCCTTTTCATGATCAACTTTTAGTGGTGTACAGCTGTGTGGTGATTAAAGACCCTTAGCATCTCTTTACGGGACTTTTCAAATGTCAAATGCCCACGCACACAGTAGGTATAAAATGTCTTCTCCAATGATCAGAGCAAAATGTAAAAATAAAAAATTGAAAGTTACCTTCTGATAGCCCTACTGAGATTTCAAGACAGTGATTAAAAATAGTTTCTCCCAGTAATTTGCATATTAATACCATGAAATATTCACCATATTAATTTTTAAATTAAATTCTGATCACTGTGATAATTAGTTTCAATAATTTTAGGAACAGTCCCTTAAAAAGATCAATGGTGAACAACGTTTAGGATCTAAATGATTGCCTTCAATCTCTTGAACTATTTCTCAGTAGTTTACTTAATCTGAAAAATAACCCAATGGATTGCAATGCCTTGATTAAAATTAAGATGACTCAGAATTTCTAGAACTTTATTTCTTCAGCATGGTTATTGTTACTTGTAATATTAAAAAGGTTTTTTACTTTAAAAAAAAGCCTTCCGAGTGAAACATAGTTTAATGTTTCACTTTGATGAGATTTCTAAGAGCCATTAAAATGCTGGTATTCATTGTGACTCTCTAAGGGAGGAAGGATAGAGAATACAGCATTTTCCACATTTGTTTGACTAATTTTTAGAAAAGACACTTCAGGGGACAATGCTATAGAATATGTTTTGGCAAAAGCTGATACAAAGGGTGTTTGAGTTTCTATTTATACATTCAAGGACATAGTCGTGGAGTATATAAAAAGTGTTAACTTTTTGTTAGGTTATGAAAAAAATGTGTTGTCTTAAGGTGAAACAATGTCATGTGAAGTGGTTGGAATGTAAGGTATTTCTAAATTTAAAATAAAAAAAACTATGCCTTAAGTTTTCCGTTAGCTTGTGAGGTGATAGGTTTTTTTTTTCCTTTCTTTTTTTTTTTGCGGTACGCGGGCCTCTCACTGTTGTGGCCTCTCCCATTGCGGAGCACAGGCTCCGGATGCGCAGGCTCAGCGGCCATGGCTCACGGGCCCAGCCGCTCCGTGGCATGTGGGATCTTCCCGGACCGGGGCACGAACCCGTGTCCCCTGCATCGGCAGGCGGACCCCCAACCACTGTGCCACCAGGGAAGCCCCATGAGGTGATGTTTTAACCGACTATCTTTGAACAAAATTCCTCTGTATGTACTCTACTTAACATGGAGGATGAAAGTGGAAATTCCGGTCATCTTAGCTCTAAGGAAATCTGAAGTGACTCAGGAAGATGAATGACCATGGGGAAGAGGATGTGTTTTGGGCACCAAAGGAAGGGTTGTGCTTTTGGATTCTGTATGTTGAAGCACATGGCTTCTGAATCACTGAGTTGCAGATGATCTTAAAAAGATATGTATATACCAAGCTAGAGTAAGATTATACCAAGTCATTTTTCCATTGAGGGAATAGAAGACAGAAGACCTCCAGTGTGATGATGATTGATAATATTATGAAAAGTAGTAATCATAAATCACTCTTGGAGTGTTGCATGCTTGCTACTGTGCTAAAGTGCTTTATGTGGATCATTTCATATAATCCTCAAAAAAATAAAGTTAGTATAATATTCCC
Organism: Phocoena phocoena; assembly: GCF_963924675.1. NCBI lineage: Eukaryota > Metazoa > Chordata > Mammalia > Artiodactyla > Phocoenidae > Phocoena > Phocoena phocoena. Next base: position 62,018,627 of record NC_089223.1, on the reverse strand, counting down.
ATTTTTAGGTAAGAAAATTGAGGCCTGGAGAAGTTGCATTATTTTTACCCACATCTCACAGCTATAAGTAAATGAGCCAGGGAACATACAAACAGGAAGTCTGACTTGCTAGCCCATGTTTCTAAACACTAGAGGTAAACAGGAAGTCTGACTTGCAAGCCCATGTTTCTAAACACTAGAGGTTTGCCTTCTGTGTTATGTTTGTTTTACCATCAGTAATAAAGTTTCCAATAACAAAGCATGTTATTGGCAGGTCTGTTCTTTATGGAATAGAGGCACCTCTGTGGCTACAGATGTCCCAACTTTCTCGGACCCTTACTGTTTACTAGTTACTGTTTGAATAGGGAATTTCTTTTCATTTTCTTCAAAGATATGTCACTGTAACTTGTAGTTGTAACTAAGATTTTGAGAGGTAAGGAATAATGTTAGGTAAACAGATAGAAAAGTTTATGTTTGTTAAGAAAGTGAAGTCTTTTTTGAAATAAAGCAGAAAAAGAAGTGGGGAAAAGTAAATGAATTTTAATAACTTCAAGTTATGCAAAAGAGCACAGTGGGATAAATTTTGCAATATGGGTATAGTATGTGATTTTAAAATTAAGTCAAAGATTGCATGGATGGTCCTGTGTAGTTGAATACATCCATGCAGATGGTGGCAGAATAAGCTTGCATTTGCTTCAGGAGTGGCTCCCAGGACCAACCAGTTCTTATGCTCTTGGAGACACGAGGTAATAGAGTTAATGGAGGTGTCACCGCTGCTGTGATAGGATCAGTTACTGCGGGTGATTCCTAATGGGTTTGGAGCTCAGCGTTCTTTACTAATTTCTCGTTTCCATTCCTGCTGTCATAGTTCAGGCCCTTATTACCTTTTGTCTGGACTACCAGCTGGCCTGATTACCTTTGGTCTCACATTTCTCAAAATCACCCTACAGAGTTTAAGGTTCTTGAAGCTCCCTTTTTATCATGCTACTCTCCTGATCAAAAGTCTCCAGTGGGTTTCCATCACTTACTGAATGAAGAACAGACTTTGTAACCTGGCATAGTCTCCTGAACTGGCTGTAACCCCCTGTCCTGCCTTATCCTCCTGTTAACTTACACGTGTCCTTCATCCATGCCTACCAACAGCTGCCTGTAGCCTATGCTTCCTCATGCCATTCCCTTTGCTTTTGCTTCTCTGTCAACTAAAATCCCTTCTCTTCTTTTTCTTCCATCAGCATTCTACATAGGCACTATTTATTTTTTTCTTTAAACTACTTGACTGAAGTGTGATTGACATGTAAAACGCTGTACATATTTAATGTATACAATTTAGTGAGTTTGGGGATACATACATACCTGTGAAACCATCACCACCGTCAAGGCCGTGGACATATCTATCATCTCCTCAAGTTTCCTCCCATCTTCCTTACCATATCATCATTTTTTGTGTATGTGATAAGAACACTTAACATAAGATCTACTCTTTTAACAAATTTTAAGCATGTATTAAAGTGTTGTTAGCTATAGGCACTATGCTCTATAGCAGATCTTCAGAACTTATTTATCTTGTGTAGCAGAAACTTTGTACCCTTTGACAATTACTTCCTCATTTCCCCCTTCAGGCCCTGGTAACCACCATTCTACTCTACGTCTATGAGTTTGACTATTTAGATTCCATATATAAGTGAGATCATGCAGTATTCGCCTTTCTGCGTCTGGCTTATTTCGCTTAGCTTGTTGTCCTCCAGGTCCATCCATGTTGTCACAAATGCAGAGTTTCCTTTTTGTAAAGGCTGAGTAATATTCCATTGTATGTATATGCCACATCTTCTTTATTCGTTCATCCATCAATGGACATTTAGGTTACTTCACATATGCATTCATTAATGACATTACAAATGTCTCTTACTTCATAAAGCTCTTTGATCATTTCCATGGTGAGGAACTTTTCATCCTCTGAACTTTACAAGTGAATTGGTGATCTCCTTGCATGAAGCTAACAAATTTTTCTTTAGCTTATAGTTAGAGTACCTCTTTATTACTGGATTTTGAGGTTATTAAGTGCAGAGGTTTCATTTTAATCATCTCTGTACCCCACAGTGACTATCCCAGGGTCGTAACATAGTAAATGCTTAAAAAAAATATTTGTTGCACCAGGGCCATAACATAGTAAATGCTTAAAAAATATTCTTGGCACTTATATGAGCTGGCTTCCACCATTCTTGAGAATATTATCCATAAAATCCTAACTCCCCAAGGGCAGGTGGTTGTAATATTTCTTCCGCTCTATTTGCTCTTCTAGAACTCTCTGTTTTTGTTTTGAAAAATCATCACAATTGGAGTAAAAACTTAATTTACATAATTATTTATTGTTGGTCTTTGTAAGGATAGAGACTAAGTCTGCCCAGTTCATCATTGTATAACTAGCATAGTATCTGGAACATGGACGTCGTATAATAAATATTAATTGAATGAGTGAATGAATCTCCTAATATAATCTGTTTTCCAAAAACCTGAATAATAGCTATTCATTCAAAGATACTTATTGGGTACTTGCTATATAGAATACATTGCTAGGGCTAATGAAACAAAAATTGAAAGAGAATTCCTTCATGTCCAAGTGTGAATCCAGTCAATAGGCAAAATAAATTCAGCCAGCCACTCTGGATTTAGTATGCCATAAGATCAGCCCTGCCCTAACTGGTCCATAAAGGAATCACAACATCTCTCAAAGTCTGGTCTATCATCCTGGTAAACAAATATGATCTGCCTTACTTGTAAGGGCTATTGAACACCTTAAACGTGACTTGCCAGATAGAAGAAACCATTTCTTCTGTGTAGTAGATTTAACCCCATATGAATACTGTCAGTGGACATGTATCTACAGTGCATGACTCAGTTGACAATACAGAATGCGTAAACTTCAAGTGCTTGATAGCATCCCCATATTTGAATGATCTGTCTCTGAGTCCTGCCAGAAGTGTAGCTGAGACCCTTAATATTTGAGTGGGTTACTCTAAGAAGCACATCATCCATAAAACTTTCTCATTCTAAGCTTTAAACCTGTATCAGGTTAGATCAGGACATACTGGGCTATGTACTATAGAACAACATTATAAAACTCTGTCCTTGAATTTTATTGCACTCGTAGGAGAAATGATTCTATGTAGAAGATCTCCATATTGTCTTCATAAAACAGCAGTTAACGATACTATGTATAAAGTTATACAGTATTTCTTATATGAGGACCCATGTCCTCATATATATTTTTTTCAGAATTTAGGGTTAAGATAAACTTTGCCCACTGATATGATCCTTTTCAGTAGTTAATGAAAAATTTGCAGCTCATCATCATATATATATGATATTCAGAGAGCTCAAAGCTAAACCTTTTGCCTGGGTTCCTTTATCTTGAGTTTTATTCTATAATTCCTTTCCTTTCCATCTTTCTTCCCACTTATTGTCTCATTTTTTTCTGTGCTTTTGAAAATAGTTTTATTGTATTGATTACTTGCACTGTGGTTTGAATTAATTATTTTCAGATGTAGTTGGAGGCATAAATAAATAACACCTAAATAAATAATAGACTTGTCTTTAGGCATCCATATTCTCTCTTACAAACATTCATTGCAGGAGTTGGAAATGGAACTAAATAATAGTTTGATTAATTAGTGTTCATTAAGTTCCCTTGGTGTACTTTATAGAACCCTAGAAGCTTCTGGTGTCTGCTGTAACACAGCTTGAACGGTACTTTTGGGGAGACAGCATTGAATTTTTCTCATATTTTAATGAGTATTATATATACAGATTAATTATTTTTGTTCAACATTCCATATTGTTCCCTCTGCTTTGAAATGAAAATTGTAAATGCTTAAATAAATTAATTGAAAAGTTGTTTACCATAACTGAAACTCATATACGTACTTTCATGTCATCAGCTGAAATGAAATTTTCTAATGCCTGACACGGGTAATATGTTTAATGAATCACAGCTGAGTTCATTTTTGGCTTCTTTAGGGAAAAAAGAACAGAACTCTCTTCCATTGTTCACTAATATGAATATAAAAAATATAGAAATGTCCGAGCTGCTCATGATCTAGAAAACAACCAGAGACTTATTAGCACACCTGTTCTTCACATTACCATTAGTGGGGCATACAATTCTCTACAAACATAAATATCAATCCCATCTTATATTGGAAGAAAAACGTCCTACTGATAGAAAGGAGTATTTGAATATACAGACATGGTTAGTCATGGACAAAAACTTGACCCTTGGATTGTACCAGCAACTCTTTTGTTTTGGGGACACTGGGCTCTCAAAAAAAGATATTATCCTTTAAATCTTTTTTTAAAAGGTATCATCCTTGAGTTGTGTTTCCTAGACAGTATTTAGCAAAACACTTTTCCTGCAAGACACACTGTGGTAATGGGGATTCTTGATCAAATACATGTGGAACATACAACATATCACACCTCCATCTTCTTGGAGAGTCATAATTTCTTTTTTTTTTAACATCTTTATTAGAGTATAATTGCTTTACAATGGTGTCTTAGTTTCTGCTTTATAACAGAGTGAATCAGCTGTACATATACATATATCCCCAAATCTTCTCCCTCTTGCGTCTCCCTCACACCCCTCTAGGTGGTCACAAAGCACTGAGCTGATCTCCCTGTGTTGTGTGGCTGCTTCCCACTAGCTAGCTATTTTACATTTGGTAGTGTATGTATGTCCATGCCACTCTCTTACTTTACCCCAGCTTACCCTTCCCCCTCCCTGCGTCCTCAAGTCCATTCTCTATGTCTGTGTCTTTATTCCCGTCCTGCTCCTAGGTTCTTCATAACTTTTTTTTTTTTTCAGATTCCATATATATGTGTTAGCATACGGTATTTGTTTTTTTCTTTCTGACTTAACTTCACTCTGTATGACAGACTCTAGGTCCATCCACCTCACTACACATAATGCAATTTCGTTTCTTTTAATGGCTGAGTAATATTCTATTGTATATATGTGCCACATCTTCTTTATCCATTCATCTGTTGATGACATCCATTCAAGTGTCAATGGACACTTAGGTTGCTTCCATGTCCTGGTTATTCTAAATAGTGCTGCAATGAACTCTTTTTGAATTATGGTTTTCTCAGGGTATATGCCGAGTAGTAGCATTGCTGGGTCTTATGGTAGTTCTATTTTTAGTTTTTTAAGGACCCTCCATACTGTTCTACATAGTGGCGGTATCAATTTACGTTCCCACCAGCAGTACAAGAGGGTTCCCTTTCTCCAAACCCTTTTTTTTTTTTTTTGCGGTACGCGGGCCTCTCACTGTTGTGGCCTCTCCCTTTGCGGAGCACAGGCTCCAGACGCGCAGGCTCAGCGGCCATGGCTCACGGGCCCAGCTGCTCCGTGACATGTGGGATCTTCCCGGACCGCGGCACAAACCTCTGTCCCCTGCATCGGCAGGCGGACTCTCAACCACTGCGCCACCAGGGAAGCCCCCCCTTTTTTTTTTAAACATCTTTATTGGAGTATAATTGCTTTACAATGGTGTGTTAGTTTCTGCTTTATAACAAAGTGAATCAGCTATACATATACATATATCACCAAATCTCTTCCTTCTTGTGTCTCCCTCCCACCCTCCCTATCCCACCCCTCTAGGTGGTCACAAAGCACCGAGATGATCTCCCTGTGCTATGAGGCTGCTTCCCACTAGCTATCTATTCCAGGTTTGGTAGTGTATATATGTCCATGCCACTCTTTCACTTTGACCCAGCTTACCCTTCTCCCTCCCTGTATCCTCAGGTACATTCTCTAGTAGGTCTGCATCTTTATTCCCGTCTTGTCATTAGGTCCTTCTTACTATATTTTTTCTTTCTTTGTTTTTTTTTTTTTTAGATTCTATATATATATATGTGTTAGCATATGGTATTTGTTTTTCTCTTTCTGACTTACTTCCCTCTGTATGACAGTCTCTAGGTCCATCCACCTCACCACAAATAACTCAGTTTCATTCCTCTTTATGGCTGAGTAATATTCCATTGTATATATGTGCCACATCTTCTTTATCCATTCATCTGTTGATGGACACTTAGGTTGCTTCCATGTCCTGGCTATTGTAAATAGAGCTGCAGTGAACACTGTGGTACATGACCCTTTTTGAATTATGTTTTTTTCAGGGTATATGCCCAGTACTGGGATTGCTGGGTCGTATGGTACTTCTATTTGTAGTTTTTTAAGGAACTTCCATATTGTTCTCCATAGTGGCTGTATCAATTTACATTCCCACAAAGAGCGCAAGAGGGTTCCCTTTTCTCCATACCCTCTCCAGTATTTATTGTTAGTACATTTTTGGATGATGGCCATTCTCACCGGTGTGAGATGATATCTCATTGTAGTTTTTATTTACATTTCTCTAATGATTAATGATGTTGAGCATTCTTTCATGTGTTTGTTCACAATCTGTATATCTTCTTTGGAGAAATGTCTACTTAGGTCTTCTGCCCATTTTTGGATTGGGTTGTTTGTTTTTTTGATATTGAGCTGCATGAGTTGCTTGTATGTTTTGGAGATTAATCCTTCGTCAGTTGCTCCATTTGCAAATATTTTCTCCCATTCTGAGGGTTGTCTTTTGGTCTTGTTTATGGTTTCCATTGCTGTGCAAAAGCTTTTAAGTTTCATTAGGTCCATTTGTTTATTTTTATTTCCATTTCTTTAGGAGGTGGGTCAAAAGGATCTTGCTGTGATTTATGTCATAGAGTGTTCTGCCTGTGTTTTCCTCTAAGAGTTTGATAGTGTCTGGCCTTACATTTAGGTCTTTAATCCATTTTGAGTCTATTTTTGTGTATGGTGTTCGGTAGTGTTCTAAACAGACTTTTACATGTAGCTGTCTAATTTTCCCAGCACTACTTATTGAAGAGGCTGTCTTCTCTCCACTTTATATTCTTGCTCCTTTATCAAAGATAAGATGACCGTACGTGCATGGGTTTACCTCTGGGCTTTCTATCCTGTTCCATTGATCTATATTTCTGTTTTTGTTCCAGTACGATACTGTCTTGATTACTGTAGCTTTGTAGTATAGTCTGAAGTCAGGGAGCCTGATTCCTCCAGCTCCGTTTTTCTTTCTCAAGATTGCTTTGGCTATTCGGGGTCTTCTGTGCGTCCATACAAATTGTGAAACTTTTTTGTTCTAGTTCTGTGAAAAATGCCAGTGGTCGTTTGATAGTGATTGCACTGAATCTGTGGATTGCTTTGGGTAGTATGGGCATTTTCACAATGTTGATTCTTCCAATCCAAGAACATGGTATATCTCTCCATCTATTTGTATCATCTTTAATTTCTTTCATCAGTGTCATAATTTTCTGCATACAGGTCTTTTGTCTCCTTAGGTAGGTTTATTCCTAGAAATTTTATTCTTTTTGAAGCAATGGTAAAAGGGAGTGTTTTCTTAATTTCACTTTCAGATTTTTCTTCATTAGTGTACAGGCATGCAAGAGTTTTCTGTGCATTAATTTTGTATCCTGCTACTTTACTAAATTCATTGATTAGCTCTAGTACTTTTCTGGTAGCATCTTTCGGATTTTCTATGTATAGTACCATGTCACCAGCAAACAGACACAATTTTTCTTCTTCTTTTCCTGTTTGGATTCTTTTTATTTCTTTTTATTCTCTGATTGCCTTGGCTAAAACTTCCAAAACTTTGTTGAATAATAGAGATGAGAGTGGGTACCCTTGTCTTGTTCCTGATGTTAGCAGAAGGGTTTCAGTTTTTCACCATTAAGAACAATGTTGGCTGTGGGTTTGTCATATATGGCTTTTATTATGTTGAGGTTGCTTCCCTCTATGCCTACTTTCTGGAGAGTTTATATCATAAATGGGTGTTTTGTTGAAAGCTTTTTCTGCATCTATTGAGATTATCATATGGTTTTTATCCTTCAATTTGTGAAGATGGTGTATCACATTGATTGATTTGCGTATATTGAAGAATCCTTGCATTCCTGGGATAAACACCACTTGATCATGGTGTTTGATCCTGTCAATGTGCTATTGGATTCTGTTTGCTAGTATTTTCTTGAGGATTTTTGAACCTATATGTTCATCAGTGATATTGGCCTGTAGTTTCCTTTCTTTGTGACATCTTTGTCTGGTTTTGGTATCAGGGTGATGGTGGCCTTGTAGAATGAGTTTGGGAGCGTTCCTCCCTCTGCTATATTTTGGAAGAGTTTGAGAATGATAGGTGTTAGCTCTGCTCTAAATGTTTGGTAGAAGTCGGCTGTGAAGCCGTCTGGTCCTGAGCTTTTGTTGTTGGAAGATTTTTAATCACACTTTCAATTTCAGTGCTTGTGATTGGTCTGTTCATATTTTCTGTTTCTTCTTGGTTCAGTCTCAGAAGGTTGTGCGTTTCTAAGAATTTGTCCATTTCTTCCAGGTTGTCCATTTTATTGGCATATAGTTGCTTGTAGTAATCTCTCATGATCCTTTGTATTTCTGCAGTGTCAGTTGTTACTTCTCCTTTTTCATTTCTAATTCAATTGATTTGAGTGTTCTCCCTTTTTTCTTGTTGAGTCTGGCTAATGGTTTATCAATTTTGTTCATCTTCTCAAAGAACCAGCTTTTAGTTTTATTGATCTTTGCTATCATTTCCTTCATTTCTTTTTCATTTATTTCTGACCTGATTGTTATGATTTCTGTCCTTCTGCTAACTTTGGGGGTTTTTTGTTCTTCTTTCTCTAATTCCTTTAGGTGTTAGGTTACCTTGTTTATTTGAGATGTTTCTTGTTTCTTGAGGTAGGATTGTGTTGCTATATACTTCCGTCTTAGAACTGCTTTTGCTGCATCCCATAGATTTTGGGCCGTTGTGTTTTTAGTGTCATTTGTTTCTAGGTATTTTTTGATTTCCTCTTTGATTTCTTCAGTGGTCTCTTTGTTATTTAGTTGCATATTGTTTAATTTCCATGTGTTTGTATTTTTTTTTTTTACGGTTTTTTTCCTGTAATTGATATCTAGTGTCATAGCATTGTGGTTGGAAAAGATACTTGGTACGTTGTCACTTTTCTTTAAATTTACCGAGGCTTGATTTGTGACCCAAGATATGATCTCTCCTGGAGAATGTTCCATGAGCACTTGAGAAAAAAGTATTCTGTTGGTTTTGGTTGGAATATCCTATAAATATCAATTAAGTCTATCTTGTTTAATGTATCATTTAAAGATTATGTTTCCTTTTTTATTTGGATGATCTGTCCATTGGTGAAAGTGGGGTGTTAAAGTCCACTACTATGATTGTGTTACTGTCAATTTCCCCTTTTATGACTGTTAGTATTTGCTTTATGAATTGAGGTGCTCCTATGTTGGGTGCATAAATATTTACAATTGTTACATCTTCTTCTTGGATTGATCCCTTTATCATTATGTAGTGCCCTTTTTTTCTCCTGTAATAGTCTTTTTTTTTAAGTCTATTTTGTCTGATGTGAGCATTGCTACTCCAGCTTTCTTTTGATTTCCATTTGCATGGAATATCTTTTTACATCCCCTCAGTCTGTATGTGTCCCTATGTCTGAAGTGGGTCTCTTGCAGACAGCATATATACAGGTCTTTCTTTTGTATCCATTCAGCCACTCTATGTCTTTTCGTTGGAGCATTTAATCCATTTACATTTAGGGTAATTATCGATATGTATTTTCCTATTACCTTTTTCTTAACTGTTTTGGGTTTGTTGTTGTAGGTCTTTTTCTTCCCTTATGCTTCCTGCCTAGAGACGTTCCTTTAGCATTTGTTGTAGAGCTGGTTTGGTGGCGCTGAATTCTCTTAGCTTTTGCTTGTCTGTAAAGGTTTTAATTTCTCCATGGAATCTGAATGAGCACCTTGCTGGGTAGAGTAATCTTTGTTGTAGTTGTTTCCCTTTTATCACTTTAAATATGTCCTGCCACTCCCTTCTGGCTTGCAGAGTTTCTGCTGAAAGATCAGGTGTTAACCTTATGGGGATTCCCTTGTATGTTATTTGTTGTTTTTCCCTCACTGCTTTTAATAGTTTTTCTTTGTTTCTAATTTTCTCCTTGGATTTATCTTGAATGGAACTCTCTGTGCTCCTGGACTTGATTAACTATTTCCTTTGCCATATTAGGGAAGTTTTCAACTATAATCTCTTCAAATATTTTCTCAGTTCCTTTCTTTTTGTCTTCTTCTGGGACCCCTATGATTCAAATGTTGGTTCATTTAATGTTGTCCCAGAGGTCTCTGAGATTGTCCTCAATTCTTTTCATCCTTTTTTCTTTGTGCTGCTCTGTGGTAGTTATTTCCACTATTTTATCTTCCCGGTTGCTTATCTGTTTTTCTGTATCAGTTATTCTGTTATTGATGCCTTCTAGAGTATTCTTAATTTCATTTATTGTGTTGTTCATCATTGTTTGTTTGTTCTTTAGTTCTTGTAGGTCCTTGTTAAACATTTCTTGTATTTTCTCCATTCTATTTCCAAGCTTTTGGATCATCTTTACTCTCATTACTCTGAATTCTTTTTCAGGTAGACTGCCTGTTTCCATTTCATTTGTTTTGTCTAGTGGGATTTTAGTTTGCTCCTTTATTTGCTGTGTGTTTCTCTGTCTTCTCATTTTGCTTAACTTACTGTGTTTGGGGTCTCCTTTTCGCAGGCGGCAGGTTCGTCTTTCCCGTTGTTTTTGGTGCATGCCCCCAGTGATAAGGTTGGTTCAGTGGGTTATGTAGGCTTCCTGGTGGAGGGGACTGGTGCCTTTGTTCTGGTGGATGAGCCTGGATCTTGTCTTTCTGGTGGGCAGGACCATGTCCAGTGGTGTGTTTTGGGTTGTCTGTGAACTTATTATGATTTTAGGCAGCCTCTCTGCTAATGTGTGGGGTTGTGCTCCTGTCTTGGTAGTTGTTTGGCATAGGGTGTCCACCACTGTAGCTTTTTGCTCGTTGAGTGGAGCTGGGTCTTAGTGTTGAGAAGGAGATCTCTTATAGAGCTTTTTTCATTTGTTATTACATGGAGCTGGGAGGTCTTGGTAGACTAATGTCCTGAACTCGGCTCTCCCACTTCAGAGGCACAGGCCTGACACCCTCGCGGAGCACCAAGACCCTGTCAGCCACGTGGCTCAGAACAAAAGGGAGGAAAAAAAAAAAGGACAGAAAGAAAAAATAAATAAAGTTATTAAAACAGAAAATAATTATTAAAAATTAAAAAATTTAAAAAAAAAAGAAAGATGAGTGCAACCAAACCAGAAAACAAATCCACCAATGATAACAAGTGCTAAAAACTATACTAAAAAAGTAAAAATGAAAAACAAAAAACAGGCAGACAGGACCTTAGGACAAATGGTAAAAGCAAAGGTATACAGAGAAAATCACACAAAGAAGCATATACATACACACTCACAAAAAGAGAAAAAGGAAAATATATATCATTGCTCCCAAAGTCCACTGCCTCAATTTTGGGATGATTCGTTGTCTATTCAGGTATTCCATAGATGCAGGGTACATCATGTCGACTGTGGAGATTTAATCCACTGCTCCTGAGGCTGCTGTAAGAGATTTCCCTTTCTCTTCTTTGTTCGCACAATTCCTGGGGTTCAGCTTTGGATTTAGCTCCAGCTCTGCATGTAGGTCGCCTGAGGACATCTGTTTTTTGCTCAGGCAGGACAGGGTTAAAGTAGCAGCTGATTAGGTGGCTCTGGCTCACTCAGGCGGTGGGGGGGGTAGGGGGTGGGGGTGGGTAGGGAGGGGTACGGATGCGGGGCGAGCCAGTGGCGACAGAGGCCAGCGTGATGTTGCACAAGCCTGAGGCACGCCATGTGTTCTCCCAGGGAAGTTGTCCCTGGATCACGGGACCCTGGCAGTGGCGGGGTGCACAGGCTCTTGGGAGGGGTGGTGTGGATAGTGACCTGTGCTCGCACACAGGATTCTTGGTGGCTGCAGCAGCAGCCTTAGCGTCTCATGCCCGTCTCTGGGGTCCGCGCTGATAGCCACGGCTTGCTCCCGTCTCTTGGAGTTTGTTTAGGCGGTGCTCTGAATCCCCTCTCCTCACGTACCCCAAAACAGTGGTCTCTTTCCTCTTTGGCAGTTCCAGACTTTTCCCCAGACTCCCTACCGGCTAGCTGTGGCGCACTAGCCCCCTTCAGGCTCTGTTCACACAGCCAACCCCAGTCCTCTCCCTGGGATCTGACCTCCAAAGCCTGAGCCTCAGCTCCCAGCCCCTATCCGCCCTGGCGGGTGATCAGACATGCTTCTCAGGCTGGTGAGTGCTGGTCGGCACTTATTCTCTGTGTGGGAATCTCTCTGCTTTGCCCTCTGCACCCTGTTGCTGTCCTCTGTGGCTCCGAAGTTTTCCCCACACCCACCAGCCCTCTCTGCCAGTGAAGGGGCTTCCTAGTGTGTAGAAACTTTTCCTCCTTCACAGCTCCCTCCCTGTGGTGCAGGTCCTGTCCCTATTGTTTTGTCTCTGTTTTTTCTCTTTTCTTTTGCCCTACCCCAATACGTGGGGAGTTTCTTGCCTTTTGGGAAGTCTGAGGTCTTCTGCCAGCGTTCAGTAGGTGTTCTGTAGGAGTTTCACATGTGGATGTATTTCTGATGTATTTGTGGGGAAGAAGATGATCTCCACGTCTTACTCTTCCGCCATCTTGAAGGTCGCCCCCACAATTTCTATTAGTATCGAGGCCTAATAACTTCTGCAGAAAAGACATATATTGTTAGATCTAGCATTTTCCTAGAAGGAAGAATTTCTTCTCAGAACAAGCAAACAATACCCCAAGAAATTATGCTCGTTGCTATTGTTATTGTTGTTTTCATGTTCTCTGGAGGACACTTTGATTGGGGATGCTTTAGGAGTTCTCTTCTACCACCTGGAGCTTATTCCTGTGCTCTTTGTTTCTTATAGAATCATGGGGTATTGGAAGGGCCTCAGAAGATGCTGTAGCTCAGTGGTTTTCAAACTGTGGCATTCATGATAACAACCTATGGAAGATTTGTTGAAACAAGGATTTCTGGGCTCCACTCCTGGAGTTTTGGGTTCAGTAGGTCTGAATTAGGAGGCTAAGAATTTGCATTCTAACAGGTTCCTAGGTGACTCTGGTGGTGCTGGTCTTGGATGATCCCTTGAAAACCCATGATGTAGTGGTTTGATGTAGTCTACAATATCTCCCACCCCACTTCCGGCATTTGAAACTTTCATAGACATTTTTTACTCTCAATTTCCTCAAGTAACCTTAATTATCTAGGACACATCACTTATCCCCAAATCATTAGGCTTGAATATATGAACCAGGTGGTCACTCATTAGTTCTGGAGTTATTTCTGGAAAAAGCAACAGCTTGTTCTCTCAATGACCTCTACCACCTCTGACTGCCTTAGTGCTTTATGTATCCATCTGGATGTTCATTCATTTAGTTTTTGAATAATGCTTACTGGGTACATACTATATATTGGGCACTCTTTTAGGTGCTGGGCATATAGTGGAAAACAAAACAGACACAGGTCCTTACTCTCATGGAGCTTACATAGAAGGGGAAACAGTTTAGGAGGGAGATAAATGAAAACAAACAAAATCAAGACATAGTAATATTAGCGAGAATGTCTATGAAGGACTAACCAATACTTTGGCCAGAAAATGGCTTCTTTGAAGAGGTAGCATCTGAGGCTAATCCTCAGTGGCTTGTCTTTCTTTTTAGATTATTCTCCTTTGTATTTGGCCACCTAATGTCTGGATTGATTATTTCACCAGCAGCCTCACTGCTTCTTTGGATTTGGTGCTGTTGGATTACGTTCCTGCAGCTTTGCTGCTTTGCTTATGGCTATGGATAGAGTTGCATAATGACCACTCCTGGTCATTCCTCCCTTATCGACCCCCAACTCTTCCTCCACCTCTTTCACCTACCAGCAAGAGTAAGATATCTGTCTGCTTCACCAACTGTATTCTTTTTTTTTTTTTTTTTTTTTTTGCGGTACGCGGGCCTCTCACTGTTGTGGCCTCTCCCGTTGTGGAGCACAGGCTCCAGACGCGCAGGCTCAGCGGCCATGGCTCATGGGCCCAGCCGCTCCGCGGCATGTAGGATCTTCCCGGACTGGGGCATGAACCCGCGTCCCGTGCATCAGCAGGCGGACTCTCAACCACTGCACCACCAGGGAAGCCCACCAACTGTATTCTTTAAAAAAAAATTTTTTTTTTGATGTGAACCAGTTTTAAAGTCTTTATTGAATTTGTTACCATATTGGTTCCGTTTTCTTTAATGTTTTTGTTTTTTTGGCTGTGAGGCATGTGGCATCTTAGCTCCCTGACCAGGGATCAAACCCACACCCCCTACAATGGAAGACGAAGTCTTAACCACTGGACTTCCAGGGAATTTCCACCAACTTTATTCTTGAATAGTTACTGAAAAGGAGTGCTGTACATTTTGAAACAGGCCTTTCCATCTCTGAAATGTTCTTTAAGAAAACTTTACTAAATGTAATGAGCTGAATTTAGTTTCCCTGTCATTTCTCTTCGTAATTGTACCCATTGGACGTAACATAGCTCTAATCTAACCCCTCTGCACATGACAGATATTTGGATATTTGATGACAGCCACCGTGTCCTCCACATCTCCTGCGAGATTCTTCTTTCTTAGGCCAAACTTCTCCATTGCCTTCGAATTAGTCATTCCTCATTGGATGTGGCTTTGAATCTCTTCTCTTTCTTGCTTTCTCTCCTTCATATGCCTTTTACTTTGTCTTTAACCAGTCATCCAGATGTGGTTTGAATAACAAAGAGCAAAAGTTTATTGCCTCTTGTTGATCTGATTGCTATTCATCTATGATGCAGCCTAAATGCACAGGGGCTTTTTATTTCTTTAATTTTGAATATTAATCTCATTTTTAAAACTCAAATTGAGTTTGACTAACCTCTTCTTCCCTAATTATGTTTTCTTGCATGCTTGCTGCAGTGAAATCATGCTCCCTCCATCACTACACTTAGTATAGAACTCACTTTATGTCAGGTGCTTTTCTAATGCATTGACTTATTTAATTCTTAAACAACCTTATGAAATTGAAACTATAATTAACTCCATTTTATAGATAAAGAAAGCAAGTCACAGTGAGGTCAAATGACTTGTCAAAAGTTACACAGCTATTTACAAGTGATGGTACCAGAATCTGAACCCTGATAGCCCTGCTCTAGTGTTTGTGCTCTGAAACACTATCCTATAATGCTCTTAATTCTGTTGCAATCAAGTACAAAACTTTTTATTATCCCTGTGAAATTTCATGTCGTAAGATTTACTCCAATCTCTTCAGTCTCTCAAGATTATTTTGTGTCCTGGCTGTGCCATCCAAAACATTCAGTATCCCTAAAAATTTCATGTTTTCCATAAATATAAAAGCAATCCATTGAAGTATTCTACCTATCTATCTATCTATCTATCTGTCTATCTATCTATCTATCTTTGATCCTTTTAGAAATGAAGAATCATCCATCATCTATTCACATGTTCTGAGAGCCTTCAACTGATGAGAATTTTACCGTATCTTAAGTTAAATGCATGTTGTCTGTGGCTTCCCTTCCTATCCTTTATTTCATGTTCTAGTGAAGAATTTTGACCCATGATGACTGGTAGAAGGTACCCTGAATCTCTTACAAGGAAACAAAGGTTATGTATTGAGATGGATGTTAAAACGCAAATTGTATGAACTTCAGGTTTCCTTCTAGGCAATGATCATGGAAACAGAAGGTAAAGTTTGGCAGACAATTAAGATTGGTAGAAGTCTTTTGACATTAAGAAGGATATCATAAACATCTTTACAGTTTGGAGGAATTTGGCCAACAGTTGTATAGAAGTAGCTGGAACAAATGATAGCCAGAGTCTTGCTTTGAATCCAGGGGCTTAGAAGACAGTGTAAAAACTAATGCTGGTGTAGGGTGCTGGGATTGTAACTTCTGCCACAAGGACTCTGCCATAATGACCTAAAAAGGTGCTGATCAAGTTAGAAAGAGATGTATGTACCACACTGAAAGAGGTATGACTATGCCTCATAGTATGTAACATTGTGTAGTGTTTGGCCAAAACAGGTGGTCAATAACTGTCAGTTTCTTTAACTGTCTATTAAGTCAAGTATTAATATGCCTCCCAATTTTGAATTTCCATAGGGACAAGATGGCAACTAGACAGTCTTTTAAACTATTTTATTTTAGTGATAATAGGAGACAACAAATATAGAAACAATTATTTGTCCTGTTTACTATCTTATCCCTAGAGCAGGGCTTCTCAACAGCAGCACTATTGGCATTTGGAGCTGGACAGTTCTTTGTTGTGGGAGCCTGCTCTGATGTTGTAGGATGTTTAGCAGACTGTCAGCCTGGCCTCTACTCACTAGATGCCATTAAAATCCTCTCATTTGTGATAGCCCAAAGTATGTCCAGACATTGTCAGTTGTTCCCTGGGGGTAAAAATTACTCCTGTTGAGAACCACTGAGCTAGAACATCAAACATAACAGACAGTCAAATATTTATTAAAGGGATAAAAAAGTGGATGAATGAAATGTTTCCTGTTGTCCACATTCATATTAATTCTTTGTTGTCTAACACATTAATGACTGTGAGGGGGGCTAGAAATCAGGTTATAAGAGAGCATTTTTGTTAGGTATTATTCCGAGCCAAGAGGAACATGCATTTGGGTTCAAATCCTACACAAACCAGCAGAAACTGTTCTTCCATCCAGTGAACACTTGGATTACTCACTTACCAAACTTTCTTCCTGAATGGTGACTAAAATTCCACCATTCTCAATTCACTCTTTTACTCAGATGTTTTCCTTTTCCTGAAGAGTTCCTTAAAAAACAAAACAAAACAAAAAAAACAAGTACCCCAGGAAGAATTGCTTAATCCTTATTGTTAACAAGAGTGAGATATCATGCATTTGATATTTTCTCCTACACAATTAGATATGAATACTTGGGGAGCCCTTGGACCTTTGGAAGTTTTAGAGGTCACAATGGAGAGAGGAGAAAGTGAAGAAGGCAACTGAAGTTTCCAAGCAGTCTCACCAGTGTTATTTGTTTATTAAATACACATGCACAGTCTCTGGGACACACAGAAAACATTAAATACCCAAATATTCAAGATCATGATACCTAGAAACTTAAATTTTCTGCTCTAATTGCTAATCTCATGGTCATCATTTAATACTTTTCTTAAATAGTAGTTAATTTGAAGGTTACATTTTCCATCTTGTATTTCCACAATTGTTGATCTCTGTGAAGACCTGGTGCTAAAGTCTCCAGGTTTAATTGTCACAAGAATTCTCAGCCAAGCCACAGCCTTTGAGCATAAGCTGCTAAGACGATTTCTTCAGAACAGGCTCTGGTATCTGTTATTCAAGTCCTTGCTTGAATTGATTTCTGCTTTTTATTCATTAAAATACATTTGTTAAAATATGTTTATGCATGCCCTAAATCTAAATCATGGATAATTTTGTGCTGTATTGACTGATTAAAATAATGAGTTTGATAAGTACTTGTGCCCATGTACCCCTTCCTGCTGTAGGAGCCTCATGCATATAGCTGATTCACTTTGTTATACAGCAGAAACTAACACAACATTGTAAAGCAATTACTCCAATAAAGACGTTAAAAAATTTTTTTAAAAGTAAAAATATTTTCTCTGTTAAAAAAGAAAAAGAAATACATTAAAAATCCTTACTTTGACTGGAAAACACAAACAGCACAGCTTTAACCTCCTTATTTCTGTCCTTAAGTGCATGAGCATCTATAGAATGTTAAAGGCACTTCCTTATAAGGCACTTTGGCTCTTCATAAAAAATAAATCAATAAAATAAAATAATGAGTTCGAGTCTTCCACTTAGAGGTTATCATGCTTGTCTTTTAAGCAAAGGTATAATAATCATACCTACAGGAGAGTATTTCTCTTGACCAATACAATTACCAAATACTATAAAGGACAACAGGAATATTTCTCACAAGAAAAATTTCACATGGAGCAAGCTGAGCTCCTTGCAGTAATAGATGGTTATCTTGAAGCCGTCCCTGGGATAGTATATTCAGTTCAATTCAGTGTCCATTTATTATATACCTATTGGTACTGAGGAGAGAAAAGTCAAAGTTACTTCCTGGGCAGAAGAGTAGATTTCCTTTCCAGACATTTAAATATTATGTTATGGGCTATTCCTTTGTATGTTCACTTACTCACCTAGACCTTGAAAAAATAAAAGGGAATTATAACAATATTAAGAAAGATTTCACAATCAGAGCTATCTACACCTCTATGGCCTCTTTAGGATATGGACCACATTTGTCTTTGCTATCATATATCTAGAAACCTTTCATTTGTCTGTGTGAGAGAACTTTCTGATGAATGCTCTAACGCTCAAAATGGCCATAACTTCAGTAACTATCCTTACCTATCATAGCTGGTTTCTTTTACAACCTGGATTTGCTTCATGAGAAGAAGGGGCAATTTATAACTTCTTCCTTATTTGTTTCTGGAGCATGAGTGTCTATGGGTTTCTGTTCATTATTTATATCCCAAAGCAATGCTATGAATTATCCAGGAATCTGCTGGATCATGGTCATGTTTATCTTGGGAGTCTCAGATACTGCTTTGGCAAGGAGGACGTAATCTATAGCTTTCTGAGGAGGGGTAAGACATTACAGTCTTCAAAATTCTGACTATTGTGTTGTGGATTGCTACAAACACCCTTCTTCACTTACTTGACATTCTTCATCTTCCTGTATTCTTGCTATTTCTAGAAGAAACAGACTCTGCTGGTAAAGCCAGATGAAGAACTTTTGCAGCCCCATTTTCTTTTTGTTAGATATTATTCTTTCATTGAAGTAAAGAAAAGGTACTTTGAAAATGTGATAAGTGACATATGTATTAGAAAGCATGGACTAACTCTGTCTTGCAGAGTCTTTAAATTTTTTCAAGGTAAAGACTTGTAATTTTAATATCTGAGGAGTCTAGATATTTATCAAATAGTAGATAGAAACTCATGGAAACAAAGCATCCTTCATAAAGGTTGACACTAGAGTACAGCTCCTATGATTATGATTCCTAAAAGAAATGCCACCAACTGTGTTACCTCAGTTCGATGGATCTTCCTTACACACTCAGGGGACAAGCAACTTTCCAGGCAGAGAGCAAAGAATGGCTCATGTCTTTGGCTTTGTTCCTCTCTTTTTACACTTCCTTCCAGTTTCTTCCCAAGTACATAATAAATATTAATGACTACTTCTTAAAGTCAGGAATTCAGGAGAAGGTATTTGGTTGAACAAAATTGTGTCTAGGGCACGTACCAATCATTGGCTCCTGTTCGTTGGACGTGAGTTATACCAATGTGACCAATGTTTGCAGTAGGTATGCTCCTGCCCCTTGGGAAATGACTCGATGGGGACATCCATTTATGTTTTTACGAGCAGAACGGAAAACCAGCACACTTGCACTTTCTTATCTGCAGAAATTTTTATATTGGTGTTATTTTACTTACAAATTCCCATCTTCTCTTTTAATGGGGTAGAAGAGTAGTTAAACCTGTTTTCAGTTTGGCCAGAACTGTGTTTGGAAACACAGTTGCTTGAGGACAAAGTGTATGTGCAACTTTGAATGTATGCTTAGTGGAAAAAAAACAACAACAACTCGATCTACATTGCAGTTAGAATAAACTCTCCAGTGAATACATTATATACAACCCGGGAGGAAACATTTTTTTCTGCGAGTTTTGTGACACATGTCAATGTGAAACCCATACATGGATAAGATTGTTTTCTATATTTTCAGTAAATGAATGTCAAACCTGAAGCCTTTTTATTGTAAAAATAGACTCCACGGTATTAAATAAATCATGCATAGATCATGACATTCACCCACAGTCTAAGAGCTCATTTTGAAAGAGGTTAGATTGTGTTTTGTACCAGAACCTTAGCTTGCATGTTATACACACACTTTCACAAGTACAATCCAAGGTAAACACCATTTCACTGTAACCTTTTAAAATTCCTCAGCATGATGACTAGCTATGACATGAATAAGTATGCTAGAAAAAACCCTTCAACAAACCTATTCTCATGCTTCATTTACATTATTCCCAGAACACAAATAGTAAGATATTAAAACTGGCTAAGAGTGTCAAATGAGATTCACTCACCTGACAGTTCTGTCACTTTAAATTGCTTTGTTGTTTATTCCAGGGTTGCAGTCTCAGCCCTGTTACTTGTTAATTGCTTAGTCAATGCAATTGTATCACAACACATTTATCAGAATTTTAAGAGAAGAACTGTCTCTCGCTTAGATATGAAATTACTTTGATGGATTGAAGGTGATTATTATCATTAAATATGATGAGCACAAAATAAAAATTCTGGTTTTAAATTCCTCTGCAGTAAAGACACAATAAAATTCTATTTGGAGCCTTCTGATAAAGGAATGAAACATCATGTGAGCTGCTGACCATCAAATGAAATATTTATTGAGCAATTAAGAAGTGCAGAGCACTTTCAATATTTGCTGTTAAAAACAGAAGCATTGCACTTACGTATAAGTTGTGAATGTATTTGTGTGGGTGGGGGGGTCAGATTTGGTGAATGTTTACTTGAGGATTGGCACTGGATTCAGGATATTGAAGGATTCTTTAGACTCTGGCAATGGAATCATCCTTGTTCTTCATTTTGAATTCAGCTTTTGCCATATGCAAACTCTTTTACCACTTTACATTTATACTTATATTGTCTTCTTTCATTTAGAATAAAATCCTAATGCATTTATACTTTTTCAGATAGCAGAGTGTGGTAGATAGAAAGAGCACCAGATCGCATCTACAACTGAAGTTATAATCTGCACCCATTCTCATCTTCTCCTGCATTCTCTCCAAACCTCTTCTTTTTCTTAAATATTTATGATATTTGCAACATTCCTCATTAGATTATTGACCTAGTCCCAAATCTCATCATCTTTTATTTTTCTCTCTCCCTATCTTACCTGTGCAACTCATCACCAAATCTCTTTTTATTCTACTATGTGCATTGTTATTTTAGTTCAGGTTTTCCCATCATCTCTTCTTCTCTGGATTAGTTTCTTGATCTTCTTCAAACTTTACCTCCAACTTAGATTCCATGTTGAAAACAAAAGGAAAGTTCCTATTGTTACAACACCAAAAATTATTTCTGAATTACATATCTGACCGTGTTACTCACCTTGCTTAAATCCACCATGGATCCCTATTAACTACAGGGTCAAATCAAAGTTTGTTAACTTAGAATAGCAGGTTCTTCTTCATATTGGCCCATTCCAGTTCTATTTTGCATTGTCTTCTTTTCCCAGTACTCTGATTTGTCCCTGTGTTATAAAAGTATTCACCTACTTATGGCTTCTTGATCTAGTCATGGCATTTCATGACATACTTTGTTTCTTCTCTCTTCCTTCTTGTATGATTGTTAAACTGTGGGTTCCTCTGGTAATCCATGCTACTCTTATTTTCCTGAGCTATAGTTTGTTGCTTCGTCCACTTCACCTAGAAGATCTCTCTTTCAGCGTTTATAGTAGCAACTGATATTTATTAAGCACTTACTATGTGCCAGGTGTGGTTCTATGTGCCTCATTTAATCTTTATAACTAACTTATAAAGTTCATAGAATTCCCATGCACCTCTTAAGAAATGGGGGAAATTGCAGCCCAGAAAGGGTCAGTCATTTGCTCGGGATGAGGGACAGAACTGGAAAACAGTGATATCAAGATTTGAACCAAACTGGTTTGCAGTAGAACCTGGGATCTTAACCCCTGCATTATGTGTTCACCCATTGGAAATGGTTTTGTAGACATATACCTCCTCTTCTGGAATGCAAACTCTCTACATTCAGGAACTGTTCTTTATATTTTACTCCCTGAGCCTAGGACGGTGTTGAGCTTAGAGCAGACATTCAGCATACATGTGCTGAATAAATGGTTAGGAGTTAGACATGGGTTTATCCCCTACCTTTTGCATCATTGGAAAAACTCATTCAGCTTTCTTGAAAATAATATTCTTCCTCATATGCAAAATTGGAATTATAGCACCAACCTATTTCAGAGTGCTGATGTGAGAAATAAATGAGATAATTAAAATGTTTGAAAACATCAATAGTCATACAAATGAAAGGGAATAATGTATTTTTTTAATAAGTAACAGTTCAATAAATTGAATAATATGTAAAGTCTACTATGTGCAAGAGTCTTTATTGGTGGCTCTTAGAGACATAAAATGAATATAATATTGTTACTACCCTGCAGTTGTTTAGAATAAGGAATTATCACCTAACAATTATAAATGGCTTTTCTGATTACACAGTCTTGACAGAAACTGTGGATCACTTTAGTCAAAGACATATTGAAAAATACATTCATTTGTTCATTCATTTATTGCCATCTATACCTACAATGTGCTGGGCAGTTTTCTAGGCCCTGAAGATACAATGGTGAGGAAGTTAGACAAAGCCCCTGCTATGTGAAGGGGAAAGATAAAGATATATAAACTCATACTATAGGAAAAAAGAAAGTAAAATGATAGAAAGAGATAGGGTAGGTGGGATAATTTCAATTAGGTTGTCTCTTCTTTGAGAAGATGTTAATATTAACATTCTTAGGTAAACATCACTAGACTCTATTTATAATACAGTATCCTTTGGGCTTGACCATTGAGCTAACAAAGGTGTAGTACATACTGTCAGTGTTCTGCCAGTATCCTCTTAGATCCCTTTACCATTTCTGTGCATGTCAACTTGATTTTAAATGGCCAACATCCGTAGCTTTGGACTGCTGGAACACACTGCTGGCTCATACCACAGGCCAGAAGTACCTGGCCATTAATGTTACTTCAAGGCAGCCCTTAATCAGTAACATGGGTGTGGGGGTATGAATACCCTAGCTCACTCTCATCCCTTGGCCAAGATAATTCTGAGGCATGCATTTTACATCATTTCCAGATGGAAAGCTTCAGTTTCCCACTGTGGCATCTGCCTTTACAATGTACCTCTTTTTCTTGTTTCTTGAGGTAGGCTTGTATTGCTATAAACTTCCCTCTTAGAACTGCTTTTGCTGCATCCCATAGGTTTTGGATTGTTGTGTTTTCATTGTAATTTGTCTCTAGGTATTTTTTTATTTCCTCTTTGATTTCTTCAGTGATCTCTTGGTTATTAAGTAGTGTACTGTTTAGCCTCCATGTGTTTGTGTTTTTGACATTTTTTTCCCTATAATTGATTTCTAACCTCATAGCGTCACGGTCAGAAAAGATGCTTGATATGATTTCAATTTTCTTAAATTTACCAAGGCTTGATTTGTGACCCAAGATGTGATCTATCCTGGAGAATGCTCCATGTGCACTTGAGAAGAAAGTGTAACCTGCTGTTTTTGGATGGAATGTCCTATAAATATCAATTAAATCTATCTGGTCTGTTGTGTCATTTAAAGCTTGTGTTTCCTTATTAATGTTCTGTCTGGATGATCTGTCCATTGGTGTAAGTGAGGTTAAAGTCCCCCACTATTACTGTGCTACTGTTGATTTCCTCTTTTATAGCTCTTAGCAGTTGCCTTATGTGTTGAGGTGCTCCTGTGTTGGGTGCATATATATTTATAATTGTTATATCTTCTTCTTGGATTGATCCCTTGATCATTACGTAGTGTCCTTCCTTGTGTCTTGTAACATTCTTTATTTTAAAGTCTATTTTATCTGATACGAGTATTGCTACTGCACCTTTCTTTTGATTTCCATTTGCATGGACTATCATTTTCCATCCCTTCACTTTCAGTCTGTATGTGTCCCTAGGTCTGAAGTGGGTCTCTTGTAGACAGCATATATATGGGTCTTGTTTTTGTATCCATTCAGCAAGCCTGTTTCTTTTGGTTGGAACATTTAATCCATTCACGTTTATGGTAATTATGGATATGTATGTTCCTATTCACATTTTCTCAATTGTTATGGGCTTGTTTTCGTAGGTCCTTTTCTTCTCTTGTGTTTTCCACTTAGAGAAGTTCCTTTAGCATTTGTTGTAGAGCTGGTTTGGTGGTGCTGAATTCTCTTAAGTTTTGCTTGTCTGTAAAGCTTTTGATTTCTCCATCAAATCTGAATGAGATCCTTGCCAGGCAGAGTAATCTTGGGTGCAGATTCTTCCCTTTCATCACTTTAAATATATCATGCCACTCTCTTCTGGCTTATAGAGTTTCTGCTGAGACATCAGCTGTTAACCTTATGGGAGTTCCCTTGTATGTTGTCATTTTTCCCTTGTTGCTTTCAATAATTTTTCTTTGTCTTTAATTTTTTTCAGTTTGATTGCTATGTGTCTCGGTGTGTTTCTCCTTGGGTTTATCCTGCCTGGGACTCTCTGTGCTTTCTGGACTTGGGTGGCTATTTCCTTTCCCATGTTAGGGAAGTTTTCGACTATTATCTCTTCACGTATTTTCTCAGGTCCTTTCTCTCTCTCTTCTCCTTCTGGCACCCCTATAATGTGAATGTTGTGGTATTTAATGTTGTCCCAGAGGTCTCTTAGGCTGTCTTCATTCTTTTTTCTTTATTCTGTTCCATGGCAGTGAATTCCACCATTCTGTCTTCCAGGTCACTTATCCATTCTTCTGCCTCAGTTATTCTGCTTTGATTCCTTCTAGTGTAGTTTTCATTTCAGGTATTGTGTTGTTCATCTCTGTTTGTTTGTTCTTTAATTCTTCTATGTGTTTGTTCTTTAATTCTTCTAGGTATTTGTTAAACATTTCTTGCATCTTCTTGATCTTTGCCTGCCTTCTTTTTCCAAGGTACTGGATCATCTTCACTATCATTATTCTGAATTCTTTTTCTGGAAGGTTGCCTACCTCCACTTCATTTAGTTGTTTTTCTGGGGTTTTATCTTGTTCCTTCATCTGGTATTTAGCCCTCTGCCTTTTCATCTTGTCTATGTTTCTGTGAATGTGGTTTTTGTTCCACAGGCTGCAGGACTGTAGTTCTTCTTGCTTCTGTTGTCTGCCCTCTGGTGGATGAGGCTATCTAAGAGGCTTGTGTAAGCTTCCTGATGGGAGGCACTGGTGGTGGGTAGAGCTGGCTGTTGCTCTGGTGGGCAGAGCTCAGTAAAACTCTAATCCACTTGTCTGCTGATGGGTGGAGCTGGGTTCCCTCCCTGTTGGTTGTTTGGCTTGAGGTGATCCAACACTGGAGCCTACCAAGGCTGTTTTGTGGGGCTAGTGGCAGACCCTGGGAGGGCTCACTGCCAAGGAGTACTTCCCAGAACTTCTGCTGCCAGTGTCATTGTCCTCACGGTGAGCCACAGCCACCCCCCGCCTGTGCAGGAGACCCTCCAACACCAGCAGGTAGGTCTGGTTCAGTCTCCTATGGGGTCACTGCTCCTTCGCCTGGGTCCCGATGCACACACTACTTTGTGTGTGCCCTCCAAGAGTGGAGTCTCTGTTTCCTTCAGTCTTGTCAAAGTCCTGCAATCAAATCCCACTAGCCTTCAAAGTCTGATTCTCTAGGAATTCCTACTCCCATTGCCGGACCCCCAGGTTGGGAAGCCTGATGTGGGGCTCAGAACCTTCACTCCAGTGGGCGGACTTCTGTGGTATAATTGTTCTCCAGTTTGTGAGTCACCCACTCAGCAGTTATGGGGTTTTATTTTATTGTGATTGCTCCCCTCCTACCATCTCATTGTGGCTTCTCCTTTGTCTTTGGATGTGGGGTATCTTTTTTGGTGAGTTCCAGTGTCTTCCTGTCAATGACTGTTCAGCAGTTAGTTGTTATTCCGGTGCTCTTGCAAGAGGGAGTGAGCGCACATCCTTCTACCCTGCCATCTTGAACCAATCTCCATTGTGGTTATTTATTTTTATTTTTTTGGCTGCATTGGGTCTTCGTTGCTGCATATGGGCTTTCTCTAGTTGTGGTGAGTGGGGACTACTTTGTTGCAGTGTGCGGGCCTTTCACTGCAGTGGCCTCTCTCGTTGTCAATAATACAACCATTCTTAAATTCAAAATGTGGTTGTTTATTTCTCCTCCACGTTGATAGTAACTTAGTGTTTTAATATTCAGTTCTTAATATCTGTTTGAACTGAAAGTTGTTAATTATAAAATTGTTAGTTAAAATGAGTTTTTCGTCTGACTTTGCTCAGATTAGTATTACTAATTTATATGTAATATAAATTTAATATAAGAGCAGCTTTCTGCACATAAATGCCAATAACATCAAAATCAAATAATGGCCCTGACTCAGGTCTGGACAAGGGGTGGAATGAGAGAGTTGAGCTACAGTTTTTAGATAATATAGGTATAGTTAATATACATAATAAAAAGATTAGCATGTTAATTTGCCTGAATCCAATAACCTGAACTCAGAAACATTCTCCTTTAGAATGCAGAAAGGGAATTGTAGCTGATCCTTACAGTGCCAGTGTGCAAGATTTAGGACTGAATATTAGCTTAACCAGTTTTCTTGGATCCACTTTAACACCTGTGATCCTTAGGAGCCATATTCCCCAGTAAGCAGCATATTGATGGGTTGGGACATATTGAACCAACCGTTTTCATATCATTGAACTTATCATCAAATAGAGTAAAGTTAGAAGGGAGAAGCAGACGGACTGAATCCAACTCATGATAAAAGGAAGAGAAATGCAGCAGGGATAGACCTGGAAAAAAGATCTTCAAGATTCTGACTACTGTACTAATAATGATAATTACTAGAGTTACCATTATTTAAATGGTATAGACATACAATAAATGATCAGTTGTTTTTTTTTTTTCCTTTGCCGTGCCATGGGGCATGTGGGATCTTACTTCCCAGACCTGGGATTGAACCTGCGCCCCTTGTTTCAGAAGTGCAGAGTCTTAACCACTGGACCACCAGGGAAGTGCCAATAAATGATCAGTTTGATATTCCTCTTCTGATTCAAAAACACTTGTTTTCCATTACAGTCCGTTAGCAAAAAGCCTCCTGTTGTATTGATCCTGTTTTAAAATAGATCAATAGTTTGTATCAATAGTATTTCAGTAGTAAGCAATAGGAATAAACTCCAACTAATTTTAGCAGGATAAAAATTTATTAGAGGGATGTTAGAGAGCTCTCAGTATAGTTGGGAGACTGGAGACCCAGGCTAAATACTGAAAAGTACAACTTATACCCAAGCCACACTTCAGCACTGGCCTGATGATGAAACTGATGCTGCCTTCATTGAATACCAGCTGTGACAGTTTGCTCTCTGTCAACTTCTCAACCATATAGCAACTGCTAATGCTGCCAACTAGAGAGACTGGCTTCTCAGCTGAAGTCTGATATGGATGCATGTGATTGGCAGAGCTCAGGTTTATCTTTACATCCTAGCTTCAAGGGAACCTGGGAAATGTACGCTTATATTTTCTCACTTCTGGGATGGGAATCTATTTTTCCTGCTATGAAGACTTATAAAGTGTAAAATTGCCCCACATAGGAAGAATGCTGAGATGATAAGTGGTTAAAAAGAATGATGATTGGGCTTCCCTGGTGGCGCAGTGGTTGAGAGTCCACCTGCCGATGCGGGGGACGCGGGTTCGTGCCCCGGTCCGGAAATATCTCACGTGCCGCGGAGCGGCTGGGCCCGTGAGCCATGGCCGCTGAGCCTGCGCGTCCGGAACCTGTGCTCCGCAATGGGAGAGGCCGCGGCAGTGAGAGGCCCGCGTACTGCAAAAAAAACAAAAAGAATGATGATTGTCCAGTCCATGACATCTTTATGTAAAGCCCTTTTGAAGAGCTCTGGCGTCTGGCCTTGTCAGAAAACCAAGTTAAGTGGTCTCTAAATTTGCTCCAAGGATTCTGACTGACGGTATAACACTTGTTCAAATAATGGATCTCTCAGACATACTGACATAATCTTGAATAAAAATGTCCTTTACTATTCATGTAGAAGTGAATATCAGTAAGTCTATCAGTATAGAGAGAAATATATGGAGTTAATAATAGTATGTTTGACACTAGTCCTTGATGCCGGTATGAACATGAGGAATGACCAAATGCTAAGTCTTTTTTATTAAGAAAAGAAGTGATATTTTTTCCTTGTATATTTTATCCACAGACCTAAATTCTCTAGGTTTTTTTTTTTAACTTTTTATTTTATATTGGGATATAGTTGATTAACAATGTTGTGTTACTTTCAGGAGTACAGTGAAGTGAGTCAGTTATCTCTAGGTTTTTTAAAACTGTCTTTCTAAAATGTTCTCAAAGCAGAAGAATAAAAGAATATATTATGTTGACCAGTGCATTGAATTTTCTTTATAGATGGAGTATGCCTGATTTGGCATGCAATTTCTATGTTGTAAACTTCAAATATTTATCAATTATAATGCCTCAAATTATACAACATAGTCTTAAAATTTGTTCTCCATGTAGAAACAAAGGTTTTTTCTTTAAGCAATATGTTTTAATTACGTTGACATAGGGAAACTGCCCATTCAACAAAGTTTGTGCAGAATGATAGTTGGATTACTATTGATGATGCTTCTGTAATTTCTTTTGTATGCTTTTAATTAAAAAACAAGAAACATAAAACACATACAACAAGCTTGTGAAGACAGGGCCTCAGTGAGGAAAGAATATAGAGTTCTAATTCAGAGAGTTTATTTTCCAGCCCTGTATCTTTTACTTAACAGCCTCCTTACTTAATTTATTTAACCTCTGTTAAGTCTGTCTTCTTGCTTGTAAAAGTGAGAATGGTGATTGTAATGGACTGAATAATTGTGTCCACCCAAAATTCATATTTTGAAATTCTAACTCCTAATATTTTGATGGTATTAGGAGGTGGAGGCTTTGGAGGTGACTGGGTTATGAGGGTGGAGCCCTCATCAGTGGGACTAATGTCCTTACAAAAGAGACCCAGAGAGCTCTTTCATTCCTTCCATCATGTGAGGACACAGTGGAAAGATGTTTGTCTATGAACCAGGAAGTGGAACCTCACCAGACATTGAATCTGCTAGTGCCTTGACCTTGGACTTTCCAGCCTCTGAAGCTATCAGAAATAAATTCCTATTGTTTATAAGCCGCCCAGTCCATGGTATTCTATTATAGTAGCCCAAGTGAACGAAGATGAACATATCTTCCTTGAAGGACTGTGGTGAAGATTTAATGAGAATTTAAGTCAAAAGCACATCGCTTAGGCACGGGTACTTTGTGATCTCAGTAATGTTGGTGGTTATTTCTGTTTTAGATGAAGATACTTTCATGCAAACAAGGGGCAGAAGTAATATGAAAATACCTTTAAGATGCTTATTACAGAGACTTTCAGCTCCGTAAAAGTAATGAAGAAGCACTGCTTGGAGACTCAAAATTCTGTAATCTACAAGGAGAACTGAAGCATTTTCTTTAAGATGACATTAGGGTCACCACCAAAAAAAAAAAGGGAGCTAAGATTGAATAAGCTAGGCTGAGGCAGGTAACCATGGGATAGAAATGGTTAGATATAAACAGTATACTGATCAGAATTACTGAATAATTAACTGAAACTCAAGTAGCCAGGTCAGTGGAACTCCTTGACTTTGTGTGACACTGATCTGACACAGAGTATCTTAATTTTCATATCAAAAGTTTGGTAAACAGAGCAGTTCAACAGGCACTTTAGAAAATGACACTATTTAATAGCATCAGCATAAGAGGCAGCAGGTGTTAAGATGAAAAGGACTTTGAAAGTTCTCTGTGTGTGCACATGTATGTGTGTCTGTGTGCTATGTGTTTGTGGGAGATAGAGAATGCAAGAGAGAGAGAGACGCAGGGAGAGAGGTAGAGAGAGAGGAGAGGAGGAGGAAGGGGAGGGGAAAAAAAGAAAAAAGTGAGAGTTAAAAAGATATTTAATTTCACATTAAGGAGCTTGTCTTGAAAATCTCTCTCGCACTTAGCTGGGTGTGGTATTTTACCTCTTTCACTATTATTATTATTAAAAATAAAATACTACTTTTCAGGGAGATTGCAGTGAGGGTTAGTTGTATTCAGGCATGTGAGGGCACTTAGAACAGTCAGGTAAATACCGGATGCTCAATAAATGTTGAATCTTGAAATGCTGTATTATTATATAGAGCTGTTATTATATATCTCTTCTGATTGTTCAGTGCCTCTTATGGACAGGTAGCTAAAGAGTTTGAATATCACCTGATTATTGAAATAAATTTTAGCATTTTGTTGCATTTTTATTTCTAAGAATTAAAGCATTCCAAAAGATATTCAGAATTGGTGCCAAAAGTCAGCGAACTCTTTTCTGGAAATAAACCAAATGTTTTTCTCCTGACAGGTTGTGTCCCTCTTTCCTTCTCTTCTCACAGTCCATTTGTCCTAATACCTAGATATTCTTATTGTGTTTGAGCTCTTTCTGGAAAGCTCAGCAGCTGTTTCTACAAAGGCTCCCTTTGCATGCTGACCTCTTCTGTGAAATGCAGTTGAATTATTTATGTGTGCCATGCTTCACAAAGTGGAGAGCAACAGGAGCCACTAACATTCACTCTCCAATTGGTAGAAGTCAGTAGGAAAAAAAAACGGTAGCCCAAATAAATTACTTAGTAGAATGAAAATCAATGACATCTTTCATCAAATGCTGTTAGCTCAGGCCTCCAAGTGTCAGGAAGAAGACATCTAAAACATTTGGCCCATTCAAGTGAAGGACAAAAAATGCTCTTTTCAGGGGCACCAAGGCCGAGGGAACTCTTGTTAAATAAAATCAGGCATAAGATGCTGACTGGAGTTGAAGTCCTGCAATTCCTCTGATTATTCACATGGATGAGCCTGATAAGAACTCAGCTCCTAATGACAGAGCCTGTTAGTCTTGCTGTTTGCTTTTGGAGGTAATAGATAGAAAGCTGATGAAGTCCAAGAAATTAAGAACACTACTAAAGTGATTTTTGTCCATTTGTGGTAGAATTTGAGAAAAGAAAATCTGAGAAGGATAATGGCTTCTTCCCTTCCTTTCCTCTGTAGATTTTTATTTGCTTATTATAGAATAGAAACCTATATAGTTATTTTTTTTAAAAAAAGACCTGAAGATTCTCTGTAGTGCAAAAACTCACAGTCAATCACAACCAATGCCCCAAGCAAGCAGAATGTGAAAGTTTTGAGTTCCTGCTATTCGTTTCCTGAGAGATTTTGAAATACAACTTCAAAATATTAATTACAGTCAAGTTTGTTGAAACCGAAGAGCAAACCATTGTGTTGATTCAATTTCATAAGGGATGAAGGTTTCAGTGAGAATTTAATTTTCTTTCTTCTGCAGGTTAAGTTACTGTAAGTGTACAGTGGATTCAGGTAACATGGGTCTGTTTTTGGTTTTTTTCCTTGAATGAGTTTTGCAAAGTTCCCTTAGAGAATTTCTAAATTGAAGAGGAGAGATGTGGATTGGTAGTTTTTCTAAACAGTGCTGCTATACACAGAGGTTCTGGATGGATCAACACAAGTCTGTTGCCACTCGTGGGAAATAATTCAAAAGTGTATGCTGCAAAGGGACTTCTCTGGTGGTGCAGTGGTTGAGAATCCGCCTGCCAATGCAGGGCACACAGGTTCCATCCCTGGTCCCAGAAGGTCCCACATGCCGTGGAGCAGCTAAGCCCGTGCGCCACAACTACTGAGGCTGCGCTCTAGAGCTCACAAGCCACAACCACTGAGCCTGTGTGCTGCAACTACTGAAGCCTGCTCACTAAGAGCCCGTGGTCTGCAACAAGAGAAGCCATCGCAATGAGAAGCCTGCGCACTGCAATGAAGAGTAGCCCCCTCTCGCCGCAACTAGAGAAAGCCCGTGCGCAGCAACGAAGACCCAACCCAACCAAAAATGAAATAATTAATTTAAAAAAAGTTATTAAAAAAAAAGTGCATAGTCCACCAATGGTAGGTCAAGAGCATTAACTTAATAAGAAAGGTAGCACACTATGCTTATTTCTAGTTTTCACTGTTAATTTTTTTTACTTTAGGCAAGCCATCTGGAAGAAGGAATTTAATAATAAAAAGAGGTATGTATCCTTCCTTTCCTAAGCTGGTCAAAGGCACATTTCACTGCTTGAGTTCCTCTAAACACTAAAAAACAATTCAAGCTCTGTGCTCCTGCCCAATTTACATTGTGCTTGAAACCAGAGTGTAAAAGGATCTATTTACTATGCTCACTTTAATTTTTGCTTGATATTTTGAGGCCTAAGTTTATGCAATTATACTTTTAAGACTATAAACTTAGATAAAATTGAGTTCTTAAAATATATATCATCATATACATATTCTATGTATCATAAGGCATTATGTTAGGGTACATGTATTCCTCCTCTTATAGAGTATTCTCTTTTCTTCTCTTTTTATGATTTTGAATTTTGAAAATTAGAAAATATTTGCTGTACATTTTTATAGAGAGAAGATCCACACCTCCTTTGGCTTCTCAAAACAGAGTATAACCTCCTCCCTACGTGCTTATTAACCACTGCTTTCTTTACATTCCCTCTGGACAGTGTCATCCTTGCCAGAGTCTCAGTTACCAGCTAATGCCTGTGACTCTCAAATTTATATCACAAGCTTTTCTTCTGAGCCCCAGACCTTTATATAAAAGACATTTACACCAGCAAGTTCAAACTAAATTTGTTTCTCTCCTTTCCTCGTCTATCCTCTTCCAAAACATGGTCAAACTTGCAATCCAAACAAAAATCTCAACTTTTCCTTGTTCTTCCCCCCCGTGTCCAGTTACCACCTTCCTTGGAGTCTGCTTTCTAAGGCATTTTCACCACCCTTCTTTTCTCCTTTCCTGTTGTTTTTGTCCTTGGAAACTAGCATTTAGTCCAACAATCTCCAAAGAGGGGTACGCACACACTTGATGATGGTTCTTGAAATTCAGAGAAAGCATTTTAGAATTTTTATTTATGGTTGTTTTTTTCTTATCCTTTTAAGTTTCCAAATGAACTTTATAACGTATACTTTACATGAGTATGTCAGTACATAAGATATGCATGTAGTAGAGAGTGCATGCTCAATATTTTACTGATAAGATTTCATGATCAAAAATGTTTGGAGGGGGCTTCCCTGGTGTTGTAGTGGTTGAGAGACCGCCTGCCGATGCAGGGGACATGGGTTCGTGCCCTGGTCCGGGAAGATCCCACATGCCGCGGACTGGCTGGGCCCGTGAGCCATGGCCGCTGAGCCTGCGCGTCCGGAGCCTGTGCTCCGCAACGGGAGAGGCCACAACAGTGAGAAGCCCGCGTACCGCAAAAAAAAAAAAAAAGTTTGGAGGCCACTGATCATTGCAGGACTCTTCTACCCAGTTGCCTTGTCCCTGTACTTACATTCTCCAATTCATTTATATTATTAAAAATAATTCCCATATCAACTGGATGAGATCAGACTTTATTTTTGGCAAGGTAAACTGTGCTCTTCATTATCTACTCTAAATACTCTTCCAGTTTCCTCTCTCACAATTTCCCCATCATATATTCTTAGTACGGGGCAAAGGGAGCATTAGGATTCTTAATGGTTAATCCCTCACCCTGTGACTGGCTCTACCTATTGTTCTTTCTGTGCAGGCAGAACCCTTTCTTATTCACCTAGAAAACTTTTGCTCTTTCGAACTCTGGTTGAGATCACTTCTTCCTGAAGCATTCCCTGACTTGAAGCAGAGTTAGTCATGTCCTTTCTTGTATACATGAAGCAATTTACCCACAGTGCTATCATAGTATGAGTTGGATTCCATTTTAGGTGTTCAAGATTTTCTCTCTTCTTCTAGACTCTGTCTTTAGATTCTACCTTATTCATCCTTGTACTCTCCAGCACTCCTAGTTCAGTGGTTGCCATGCAAGGCAATAAATAAATGATCTTTTAATGCATATGTTAATTTAGTGGAAAAATAAGAGCTATGGTATTATTGTTAGAAATTTCATATTATTCTGATATAAATGTTAGAAGAGATAAGAATGGATGTTAAGATCAATGAAGTAATGCAGTGGTGCTGTATTAAAATAACTCTTTTTCAGTGTTTTAATCTGAGTAAGGTGTAATTTTTATATTTCAGGGGTGACTTTAGAAGGGCATGTTCTTTTACCTTTTGATGAGTGGACTTTTTCACAGAGACACCTACCTATATAGGGTAAAACATATTTGATATTTTTATTTTATTTTACTGTGAAAAGAACACTTAACATGAGATCTACCTTCTTAATTTTTTGAGTGTACAATGTATTATTGTTGACTATAGGTGTAATGTTGTACTGCAGATCTCTAGAGCCTATTCATCTTACTTAACTGAAACTTTTTGCGCATTAATTAGTAACTCCCCATTTTCTCCTACTGTCCCCTAGATCCTGACAACCACCATTCTACTCTTTGATTCTGTGAATTTCACTATTTTAGAAAGCTTATATTAGTGGAATCATCTGATATTTATCTTTCTCTGACTGACTTATTTCACTTAGCATAATATCCTCAAAGTTCACCCATGTTGTTACATACTGCAAAATTTCCTTCTTTTTAAAGGCTGAATAGTATTCTTTTGTATGTACATACCACAGTTTCTTTATCCATTCTTCTGCTGATGGACATTTAGGTGGTTTCCACATTTTAGCTATTGTGATTAGTGTTGCAATGAATATAGGATTGCTGATATCTCTTTGAAATCCTGATTTTAATTCTTTTGGATAAATACCCAGAAGTGGAATTGCTGAATCATATGGTCATTCCATTTTTAATTTTGTAAGGAACCTCCATACTGTTTTCCACAGCAGCTGCACCATTTTGCATTCCCACCAACAGTGTGCGAGTGTTCCTATTTTTCTACATCCTTGCCAACTATTATTGTCTTTTGTTTTTAATCTCTAAAATATATAAGAAATTCCTACAACTCTATAGTAAAACATACAAAAACAAGAAACCCAAAACTAGTAACTTGTTTAAAAAATAGGCTAAGAACTTGAATACGTATTTCTCCAAAGCAGACATACAAAATGGCCAACACGTATATGAAAAAATACTCAACTTCACTAATCATCAGGAAAATGCAAATCAAAATCACAATGAAATATCACCTTATATCAGTCAGGATTACTATTGTAAAAATATATGTATGATATTTAAGTAAACATTGATACTGTTCCCTGTTATACCAGGACTCAGTGGGGAAGAAATCAGTGGGCCAAAGAGGTGAATTGAGGGATTCTCACTTTTCCAAGTACACTAACCTGAGAATAAAGGAGGAGTTCCTATAGGTACAGACCATTGTTCAATAGCCATGAGTTCTGAGACTATTTGGTCTTTTCCTCTCCAAACAGGGTAGATTCAGCTCTTCTTTGATGATCCCAACAAATGTGATGTATCATCTGTTCCCTTAAGATGTCCCAGGCACTAAGTTTTATAGGGCTAGATCAGTTTAGACAAGAGTCACCAGCAGATCAAAGCAGATCAAAAATGGCCAAGTGTTCATAAAACTCATCATTTATTTTAAAACACAGGGCTAAAAGTTATTTACCCACTTAGCATTTCAATGTTAGCAGCAATATTCAAACTACTCTCAACAGATTGCATCAGCAAGCTTCACATCAGTAGTCTATAGGCTTAAGTACTGTGGGGAATGGACTGATAGCCAGAGACTGTCTCATCACAAAGTATTATGTGCTGGCAGTAGGTCCCAGCTAGGTTGGGGAATATGCAGAGAATAAGCAAGAAAGTTACTAAGATAAACAGTCATTTTGTTTTGTCTGTGTTGTATTTTCATGATCTAATTCTCACCTTCTGCCTTTTTTCACTTTCTGTATACCTCACATATTCTTTACCTTCTCTAATAGCATTTTATTATGGGAAGCAATTCTTGTTGGTAATGAAGATATCACTGTATTTCAAGTTATATATTCTTAGGGTTTACTAAATTTTTTCTTTTTAATAAGCTTTAATTTTAAAAATAAAGGATTTAAGTGAATTTTTTTCTAAAATTGCAGCTAAAAGCTATTTTTATTTGGAAGCATTTCCTAAACTCTAAGGCAGAGGTATTTATTCCAACGATGATCTCCCAGGACTTTATAAATATGACTATTAGGACACTCATTACATTCATTATAGTTATTTTTTATGTTTGACATCACAACCTTAATGTAATCTCCATGAAGGTAGATGATGTATTTTATTCATTTCTGTATTTTTCTCAGTGCCTGACAGTATGTGTTCAATAAATATTTATTGAATAAAGATAATTAAATAAGTGTATGAAAATGTGATTTCTATATTTCTCAGAGCATCATGAATAGTATCATGATCATTGCAAGCACTCAATAAATATATGATAAATTATTAAAATATTTTCTGGGTACCTCTTTACTTTTATTAAAACCCTACGTGCAATGATTGTTCCCTGAGTCTTCTATTTGTAGGCAGAGGGAGGCAATAGAAAAAGCGTTGACCTAAGAATCGATTTTTAGCTTTGGCTGGAATTTTTTTTAGTATGATTTTGGGCAATTCATTTCTACCTTTACAACCTTCAGTATCCTCATGTGTAAAATGAAGGTAAGACCTGCCCTGTACTCTTATTTGGTTGTATTGAGAATGAAATAGGATACTCTATTTTATAAGTAAAGGAGCCCTGTAAATGTAGGTGATAAGTTGGAGTATTGGGTCTACAATTTTGTCCCACCAAGATTAACTTTCTCCATTCAAAAATGATTTGAAAGACATCTTTTTGTGGTGGTCAAACCAGTTAGGAATGTAGATAAAGCCTTTGTTTAAGGTTTGAAAGTACATCTTGTTTAATATTAACTTGAAATATTTTATGAACACACAAAAATATTTTGATACATTTAAGAAAAAATTTTTAAAGATATGTATGCTAAAAAATAAAAATTCTAATTCATGATAAATTATGCATTCTAGGGAAGTGTTATAAAAATTAGACGTGTCTTAGTATTTCTCTTCTAGCCAGAAGTGATAATCAGGGGTTCTTACCTATTTTATTTTATTTTTCACTGGAAGACAAGTCACATTCCTAAATTCCAGATTCATAGCTATGTTGGAGGTAATTCAATTTTTAGCAAAACATAAACACCAAACTCCAGGTTCAGCACTTGGCTGTA
The DNA here is from genome assembly GCF_963924675.1 of Phocoena phocoena. Lineage (NCBI taxonomy): Eukaryota > Metazoa > Chordata > Mammalia > Artiodactyla > Phocoenidae > Phocoena > Phocoena phocoena. The sequence goes on along the minus strand of NC_089223.1, from coordinate 61,981,642 downwards.
TCAGAATTTTCCAGTTTCTTTGACAAGTTCTATCCTGTATAGGCATTTTGAATGTTCATGTTCAAAGTTGTCTTCAAGTCATGAAAGCAACGCTCAATAAAACTCAGTAAATTATATTAATCAATTATCCCAATATTAAAATTTAATTAAAAATTTAAGTAAAATTAACACAAATTTTGAAGCAGACATCTAAGTGTATATTTCCCTAGGAATTTCTGAAAAGCCAGGAGTGAGAGCAACAGTAATTAAAGACTTATCAGTAACCTGTTTAAGCTGAGTGTCTGAAATAGCCATTTAATTTTCATTAGGATTTAACACAACTACTCTTGAACTGACTGTAAAATGAATATCCACTTGTTATTAAAAATAATAGTTGAATATTAGCATTTAACGATTTTGATGAAACAATATTCATCAAAAATTCACATACTCTGAATTCAAGTAGATATTTCCCTGGAAATATCTGTAAATACGTATTTAGTAAAGGCTCCCATCTTCTTATAAAAATGCCATGTATAAATTAAGAAATTGTTTTGATATAATAGAAAGTACTAGAATAGCAATTATAAAGTGTGCTTTTGAAAAGAGTATTTAAGATAGCATCTAAATATTCAGCAATATTGTAGTTAGTTTTAGGGGATATATTACAAATCTAATAAATGCCAATTTGAGCATTTAATCAGTAGCTATTGGACACCTATTGGATATTACTGTACTAAAGGCATACTGAAAATACCATGGGGTATTTTACAAAAATGTAAAGTATATTTTATTTGCTTTCTAAATGCTTGCACTAAAATAGGGGGGATGCAAGGTAGAAAGTAATAAGAACCAAAATAGATCAGATAAAATACTAAGCTTGTTTAGAAAAAAAATGCAGAATTACATCTGGCTGGAATGACTAAAGGAAATTCTATGAAAAAGCATTTAACTAGTCCTTGAAGGATAAAATATCAGATCATATGAAAACTGAGGAGGAAAAGCTAACTAGATGTAGACTAGTTTGAACAATTCAATCCAATTATATAGATATGAATTCATGAAGATATTAATGGAAGAATAATTAATTAAAAGTAGAAGGAATCTTCCCTTTAGCAAAAGACTTGTTATACGTTTCTTTAAAAAAGCATTCAGGTAGACTTAAAAATTTTACTAATTTATATTATAAGACGGAGGTGCTTCAAGGATATCTATTTCAGAAAATAAGAACAACTATACAATTAACATTAAAGGAACTCTACCATTCACTTCTTCCATTTAATTTGAGTTTATGAAAATATAATCTTCATGTCAATGCCTTTTACTGATTAGCCTCATTCAAGTGTTCTTTTGCAAAACCTAGAATCTGAAACACAGCAGTCGGGAGAAAAGGTTATCTTTGAAAATGCAAAATTTTACTGAAAATGGAGGAAAATAACAACAAAAGGAGCAACAATGATAATAGTATCAGCCATATGCTCTAGGTTCAAAGAGATTTATGTAGTGGAAGGATCATCAATTTAAAATCAGATCATGGTTTTCTATCATTTCTATAGTTATCTCTGTGACCTTATGCAACTTACTTCAATTTTCTAAGTTTCAGTGTCCTCAACTGTAAAACAGAAATCTCAGTGCCTACTTTACGTGATTGAATGTGTTAACACAGAAGTAAAATGATCAGCATATAATAGAGGCAGAACAAATGTTAATTTCCCTTGTCCTCATAACACATTATCTAATAACATATTATCTCATAACAACCTGGTAAAGTAATATTACTCATTCAACTACTATGTATTTTTTGAGCTCCTACTCCAGTGGGCTTTGCACTGGTCTAGGAGAGGATACAGTAGAAAACAAAACAAACAAATATCTATATTTATCAAGATTTCAATAGTAGAGGGTTGAAAATAAACCAGTAAAGAAGGAAAGTACATAATATTATTTATTTTTCTTGAATTTTAATAACACACCTAGGATGTTCCTCAATTTAGATTGGTTGGTTTTACTTTTATTGTATCACTTTTTGATTTGCAGATTTATTTTATCTTTTGTGTTAAAAACAATTTATTCAGTGATTATATTTTCTCTTCCATATGTTGTTTTTTTTCTGAAAATTTAAATCATTAAAAATGATTATCATTAAAAATGATAATAAACAATAAAAATGGGAGGTGGAGAAAGAATGCTCACTTCCTCAATTTTCAGAGTAGAGAGTCACTTATACTCTTCAGTATTGTAACATTGATGAAAAAAAAACTCAGTAAGAGTGTCCTCATATTTTTATCATTTTTAAACATTAAAGGGGTCATTAGAACTTATTAAATATCAAAACAAAAATATTTCATCTGAAATTCAGCTCTATCATTTTTACTACTGATTTTTAATTTTCTGAACTTCAAGAAAATTAATTCAATGCTTTTTATTCAGTAATACTGTAAGTGCTGTATGTTAATTTGAACACAATTATCTCTCTGTTCCTTCTGTGTATATATATGCTTGAGCAAATGTATGTTGTATTGTTCTCTAATTTTAGTGATGGTTACTTTTCTTTTTGTTTTCTTTTTTTTGAAGTGTAGTTGATTTGTAATATGTATTATATTAGATTCAGGTATACAACATAGTGATTCAACATTTTTTATAGATTATACTCCTTTTAAAGTTATTATAAAATAATGGCTATATTTTCCTGTGATGTACAATATATCCTTGTTGCTTATTTATTTTATTCATAATAGTTTGTATCTCTTAATCCCATACCCCTATCTTGCCCCTTCCCCTGGTAACTATTATGTTTGTTTTCTATATTTTCTGTTTTGTTATATATACTTATTTGTTTTATTTTTTAGATTCCACATGTAAGTCATAACAGAGTTTTTGTCTTTCTCTGTCTAACTTATTTAACTAAGCATAATAACTTCTAGACCTATCTACGTTGTTGCAAATGGCAGAATTTCATTCTTTTTATGGCTGAGTAATATTCTATTGTGTGTGTGTGTATATATATATATATATATATATATATATATATATATATATATGTATTTTATCTATTTGCCTGTTGATGGACACATACGCTTATGTTGCCTCCATATCTTGGCTATTGTAAATAATGATGCTGTGAACATTGGGGTGAATGTATCTTTTGAATTAGTGTGTTCATTTTCTTTGGATATATACCCAGGAGTAGAATTGCTGGGTCATATGGTAATTCTATTTTTATTTTTTTGAAGAACCTCTACACTGTTTTCCACAGTGGCTGCACCAATTTACATTCCCCCTAACAGTGTACTAGGGTTCACATTTCTCCATATCCTCTCCAACATTTGTTACCTGTAGACTGTTTGATGATAGCCATTTTGACAGGTGTGAGGTGATATCTCATTGTGTTCTGATTTTCATTTCTCTGATGATTAGCAGTGTTGAGCATTTTTTCATATTTCTGTTGGCTCTCTATAATCATCTTTGGAAAAATATCTGTTCAAGTCTTCTGCCCATTTTTTGACTGGGTTGTTTGCTTTTTTTTGTTATTGGTTGTATGAGCTGTTTATGTATTTTGGATATGAACCCCTTATGGATCAGCAAATATTTTCTCCCATTCAGAATGCTGTCTTTTTGTTTTGTCAGTGGTTTCCTTTGCTGTTCAAAGGTTTTTAAGTTTAATTAGGTCCCATTTGTTTATTTTTGATTTTGTTTCTTTTGCCTTAGGAGACATCCAAAAAAAAGTATTGCTATGATTTATGTCAGTCTGTTCTCCCTATATTCTCTTCTAGGAGTTTTATGGTTTCAGGTTTTTCATTTAGGTGTTTAATCCATTTTGTGTTTATTTTTGTATATGATGTGAAAAAATGTTCTAATTTCATTCTTTTACTTGTAGCTGTCCAGTTTTCCCAGCACCACTTATTGAAGAGACTGTCTTTTTTTCATTGGATATTCTTCCCTCCTTTGTCATAAATTAATTGACCATAAGTGTGTGGGTTTATTTCTGGGCCCTATATTCTGTTCCACTGATCTATGTATCTGTTTCTGTGCCAGTACCATGCATTTTGATTACTGTAGCTTTGCAGTATAGTCTGAAGTCAGGAGCTTTGCTCATTTTTCTCAAGATTGCTTTGGCAGTTGCAGGTGTTCTGTGGTTCCATATAAATTTTAGGATGATTTATTCTAGTTCTGTGGAAAATGTTATAGTTATTTTGATAGGGATTGCATTAAATCTGTAGATTGCTTTGGGTACTATGGACATTTTAACAGTATTAATTCTTCCAATCCAAGAGCATGGGATATCTTTTCATTTCTTTGTATCATCTTCAATTTCACTTATCAGTGTTTTATATTTTTCAGAGTATAGGTCTTTCCCCAACGTGGTTAAGTTTAGTCCTAAGTATTTGTTTCTTTTGGTGCAATTTTAAGCAGGATTTTTTTTTTTTTTAGTTTTCTCTTTCTGGTAGTTCATTACTAGTGTATGGAAAAGCAAGATTTCAGTATATTAATCTTGTATCCTGAAAGTTAGTTCATTAGTTCAAATAATTTTTTGATGGAGACTTCAGGGTTTTTATTATTTTCTTCCTTCTGTTGGCTTTGGGCTTTGCTTGTACATCTTTTTCTAGTAGGTTAGGTTGTTTATTTGAGATTTTTCTTGTTTCTTAAAGTAAGCCTATATTTCTATAAACTTCCCTCATAGAACGGCTTTTGTGGCATCCCATAGATTTTGGAGTGTTGTTTTCATTTTCATATGTCTTGAGGTATTTTCTGATTTCCTCTTTGATTTCTTTACTGACTCATTGATTTTTAGTAGCATGTTGTTTTGTCTCTATGTATTTGTGCTTTTCCTGTTTTCCTTCCTGTAATTGATTTCTAGTTTCACACTGTTGTGGTCAGAAAAAAAATGTTTGATATAATTTCTATCCTGTTAAATTTGTTGAGACTTGTTTTGTGGCCCAACATGTGATCTATTGTGGAGAAGGTTCCATGTGCACTTGAAAAGAATGTTTTTTCTGCTGTTTTTGGATGGACTGTCCTGTAGATATCTCTTAAGTCCAACTGTTCTAATATGTCATTTAAGACTACTGTTGCCTTATCCATTTTCTGTCTGGATAATCTGTCCATTGATGTAAGAGGGGTGTTAAAGTTCCCTGCTATTATTGTATTATTGTCAATTTCTCCCTATATGTGTGTTAATATTTGCTTTCTATATTTAGGTGCTTCTTTATTAAGTGCATGTATTTTAACAAGTGTTATATCTTCTTCTCATTTTTATCCCTTTATCATTATATAATGCCCTTCTTTGTCATTCATTATAGACTTTGTTTTAAAGTCTGTTTTCTCTGATATGAGTATTACTACCCTGTTTTCATATCGTTTCCATTTGCATAAAATATCTTTTTCCATCCCCTTGTTAATATTCTCACTGTGTTCATCTATTATTTTCCCAAATTCAGTTAGCATTCTTATTGCTAAAGCTTTGAACTTTTTATCTGGTAAATTGTTTATTTCTGTTTCATTAGGTTTTTTTAGGGGTTTTCTCTTGTTCTTTGATTGAAACAAATTCCTCTTCTCATTTTGCTTAAATTTCTCTGTATCTATGAAATTAGTTGAAATAGTTACCTATAGCAGTAGGTAACTGCTGAGGGGTGTCCTTCAATGGGAGCATCCCTATACATTCTATGTGTTCCCAATGGCTTTGGTGGGTAAGCTGGATCTAAAATGAACACAAGCCACATCTTTCCCCAGGATGTTCTGGCAGTTATCGCCATGGTAGGAGGTGAAACTTGAGGTTGATGGGCTAAGGCCAGAGCCAGGTGTCAGTTGGGATTTCTCCTCTGCTCAGTGACCATCATTGCCCTATCAAGGGCAGGGTTGGGCCCCACACTGCTGGAACAGAAGCTCTGAGGGTCAGGTCTGAGGTGGCTCCATTCCATTTAAGTGTGTACTCTCCCCTACTCCCAGCACTGGCACCCTTGCTGGAGTAAGAGGCATTGGCCCAGGTCAATGTGGGTTGAGGTGTGGGTCACGGTGGTCCTGCTACAGTCTGAGACTCAGGTTACTTCTGATGTGTTGCTTGTGTACGGTCCAGTAATGTCTGCCTCCACCCTGCTCAGATGTCTCATCGGGTCTAAGCTGCTTTTGTGTCTCACAGCTGAGTTCTTCCCTCAGCCAAGGCACCCCTCTCTCCAGTGTGGAGTTGTGTCATGAAGCAGGAAGGGCTAGAGCAGTCTCTCAGCTCAGGCTGGGACATGGACTGGGGAGATCACGGGAAACTGGCTAGTGACCTGTGGAGTTTCAATCTGCCCTGTTTCAGAAGTAAGCAGTAGTGTGCATGCTCCTCATGAGTGGAGTTCAGGCTTCTCTCAGTCCTTCTGTGAGTACCACCAGCCCTCTAAACAGCCAAGGAGATTTGTCTTCCCAGTGTTGGACCCCAGGCCTGGGGTGCCCAATATGTACCTCAAACCACTCATTCTCCAGGGAGATCTCTGACCATGTAATCTCCTTCCTTCTGTGTGTGTGTGTTTTTTTTTCTAGTTTTTATAATAAGCATTCTATTTTTAAGAGAAAAAAAATTTATTATTAAAAAAAAAAAAGGAAGAAATTGAGTCTCAAAGAAGTGAAATAACTTGTTACGGTCACTTAAAAATTTACTCTGAGTACTTTTTGGGTGAAGCTTTAAAATAATTCGTGTAATATTTCAGTTTTTTTTTTTTTGGACACAGTATTTCTCTGGATCACCAGTATGTGGCAAATATTTAAAGTTGTAGTTTTTCTTGTTTTTTCATTTATTTTTTAAAAGATGGATAGAATATTGAATGGATTACTTTTCTTTTCTGTATGTCTCACAATGAACAAATAAGTATAATTGACAATTTTAAACCATTTTACCTTAGATTTGATACAAAGATAGAAGATTATAGCCCAAAATTCTTTAACACACAGACACACACAGACAGACAGTAAATGAGAGAGAGAGAGAGAGAGAAAGAGGGAGAGAGGGAGAGAAGGGGAGAGGAGGGGAGGGGAGGGAAGGGAAGGAGAGATGAGAGGAAAATGGAGGGTAGAATGAGGGGAGAGGATGGGGAAGAAGAAGAAGGGGCAGAAATAAAAACTGAGGATAGATTAAGGGCTTTGGTTATTTATCTGTACCATCTGTTCTTTCTTCTCCATGGTACTCAATTTGAATTCTCTCTACAGATATCTATGTAATATATGTGTGTTTGTATATATATATATGCATATAATTTAAATTTTAAATCTGGATTTTTATCCCATATAAATGTTCAGTCTATAAAAGGTTATAGAAACTGGAAGGCAGTCCATGTATTTTAAACTAGTCTATTTTAGAGTACCTTTAAATTATATTCAACATAGAAGTTTTATTAAATTCCTTGATTTAAAGTATTACTGAATTATCCTGTAATCTACAATCCTCAGGTGAATAGACAAAAGTCCCATCAAGCTAGGGAGATGGGAATCTAATTCCACAGAACGAAATGTGCTTTTAATAAACTGTTACAAAACAGTCAAGAGAAAGAAAAAGGTTTAGGAGGCAAAAGATCCAAGTCTCAGACTAATGAAAACATTCAATCCACATGTCACAAGTAAATAAGAGGAAAGAATATGGTGAGTCGGCACAGACCTTCAAGAATACATTTTCTCTACACCATAGCAAACTTAACCTAGAAGAGCAATGAATCCCTAATAAATGTTTATCTTACAAAGAAGTACAATAAAATGGTTAAAAGACTAAACTTTCAATGCAACAGCACAATGAAGCCAACATAGCTAAAGGAATATACTTCACACAATACAAATATAATGCTTATTGAATGATAGTTCATATCTGTGCATGTATAGGTGCATATACACAGCATTAAGATGGCTTGGTTGTAAGCTGATTCCATTTTCTAAATTCTGTTGGTATTTGAAACTTAAATTGCAAAGTAAGGATTTTGATTGTAAGTAACTTATATCCATTATAGAAAACTAAAATTGCCAAAATTAGAATTAAAGACAAAAATGACTCACATACTTAAAATAGTCACTGTTAACATTTTTGTGCATTCACTTTGTATTACTTTTTATTTTGCTGGAATTTTATTTGCAGAATTGAGATATTACTTTTATCTAATTTTATATCCTTCTCTTTTCACTAAATTGAACATAGAAGTTTCCAATCACATTTAAGAAAATACCTTAATTTTAAATGACTGCTTGATATTTTAATAGGTCCATATACCTCAATACCTAAATATTCCTATTCATGGATATTTAAGACATTTTTTTGCTTCTAAATAATGCTGCATTAAATATCTTTCTCTATACAGTTTCTGTATTTCCTTGGTATAACTTCTATTAATGTAATTTTCAATTCCAAGGCTAAGAACATTTTGAAATCTCTTTGGCTTATATTACCAATTGGTTTCCAAAGCTTTGCACCAATTTATACAGCATTGCATGGGGGTGAGCTCTTACCCTATGATTGAGCTAACATTGATTATGATTTTCAATTTTTTATAATTTGTTCTATTTTTTAAAAATCCCTCTTTATTCAATTTTTGTTTATTCTTGACTATATTGATATTGACAATTTTATATGTATAAAGTATTTTTGCATTTTGTTAACTCTATTTTCTTGCTTATTTTCCTTTGATGTTTTACTCTTTTTGTTATCTGCTGTGCTTTTTATATAGGAAGGCTCAAGATTTTGTCACTCATATTTTTACTTTTCTATTTCTTTATTACTGTTTTTTCCTTGGATGGTAATTATTCCAATCATGCAAATATTTGTTATTTTTTGTTATCTACATTCTTTTTCAGCTGTTAAAAACTTAAAGCGCTCTATTCAAATTTGCATCTACAGGTGTTTTTCTATTTCTCTTAGCATTAATAATAATGCTGCTGCTGATGGCTAGCTTATATGTAGTGCTTTCTGTGTGTTTGGTACTGTTCGAAGTGCTTGTTATATTATATAATTTGATCCTCACAAAAACCCAAGAGGAAAGTCATGTTATTAAGTCCACTTTTTAGATGAGGAAATGGAGGCACAGAGAATTTAAATAACTTGCTCATCAAAATCCCAACCCAGGCAATCTGGCCCCAGAATCCATTTTTGCGTATGGCACTTTGGTAGTATTCTGTTCAGTACCCAGAGGTTCATGATTAGCCCATCTTCATTGTGTATGAGATCTTTAATCAATTTAAGCTTATTCTCTATATTACCTCTGAAACCAGTTTACAGTGAATGAATGGGCTAAACTCTGTGAAGTACAAATAAAAATGGATTCATCTTCTCTAATCACTGACTTCAGCCATCCTATGTTGAATTTCCTTTTACTGATGACACTTAATGGTACTTTTATCTCAAGCAGATCCCATAGCAGCCCCAGAAAGATGCTTTCTGATCAGTGATATTAAAAGCCCACCCATTGCACAGATTACTTATATGGTACAGGAGTTCTAGCTCAAACTACTCCAAATCTCCCTCCTTTCTGTCCTGTCAGTACATCCCATTGTCTCTTGCTTCTGGGCTCCTTAGTCCAGCAGGTGGCCTTCTTCAGGGGCACCTTAAACAGCTCAGTCTGTGCTACCTTCTGTGGTGTCCATTGGACCTGCTGGAAACTTATACATTCTCTCATCTGCCAGGAGGCTGACATGCTGGCTGCTCTATTGCATCTCTCTACTTTGCTCTTTTTATCCAATTTTCTTTCAGTCAAATAGGCTTTGGGGTAGAGGCGGGGCTCTGACAGCTGAGCCAATCCACTGCATAAGTAGGTATCCAACTGGAGAATGAGATGCCTGTTGGACTACACATTCCTAGTTCCTAGGAGTGATTCTCTCAGTATCCCTTATTTGATTTCAGGAAATGAGGATTTTCTCTCTTTCTCTCTCCCTCATTTTGTCTCTATCTCTGTCTCTTTCTTTTTCTCTCTCACTATCCTTCATTTACTTCCTCTCTGGCTTTTGTTTATACAGACTGACGGGGCTGAGGAGTAGATTGGTTGAGATGACAGTGGAGGGCAGGAAATCCATTTAACTCCCTCTCATAAGCCCTGGAAACAATGCCTGGCTGCTTCTCTTTACCTTGCTCTTTCTAGAATGTAGTGTATGTATTATCTTTTTGTTTTATCTTTGGATCCTGTCAGTTTGGGGTTAACCAGAAAAGTCTTGTTACACATTTACACATTCTATTTTTTTTTTTTTTTGCGAGCCCAGATAACTTTTTTTTTTAATAGTTCATAGTTCTCAATTTTTAATTTTTATTTATTTATTTATTTATCTTTGGCTGCATTGAGTCTTCATTGCTGTGCAGGCTTTTACTTGTGACTAGCGGGGGCCACTGTTCGTTGTGGTGCACAGGCTTCTCGTTGTGGTGGCTTCTCTTGTTGCGGAGCACGGGCTCTAAGTGCGTGGGCTTCAGTAGTTGTGGCTCACGGGCTCTAGAGTGCAGGCTCAGTAGTTGTGGCTCACGGGCTTAGTTGCTCCGTGACATGTGGGATCTTCCCGGACCAGGGCTTTAACCCGTGTCCCTTGCGTTGGTAAGTGGATTCTTAACCACTGCACCACCAGGGAAGCCAGGCCCGGATGATTTTTGGTTAGTGTGCTTCATTGGTGTTTGCCTAGATTTTACTCTACTTTTTAAAGGTATGTTTCTTATACGCAACGTAAATTCTATTTTATAAGTCAGCTGAAGCACTTTGTCTTTTTATGGCTCAGCAAGGTGAATGATGTGCCCAAGGTCACACCATTAGTGAGAAGAGATATTGGAATTCAATCCCAGGCATGCCTGCTTATGAAGACCATGCCCCTAATCACTACATTTCTTATTTTTCTTGAGTAATGTGGAAAATATTATCTTGATCTAAATTTTACTGATTATTGTAATGCTTTTCAAACATTCACACTTGAAGCTTTGTCTGATTCAAGGATAGTGCCATAAGTTTTAATCAGATGAGAAAACGAATACACTTTATTTCCTGCTATTTCTGCTCACATAGTTCCCAGTCTTTTAATTAATTAATTTATTTATTGGCTGTGTTGGGTCTTCATTGCTGTGCATGGGCTTTCTCTAGTTGCGGTGAGCGGGGCTACTCTTCGTTGTAGTGTGCAGGCTTATCATTGTGGTGGCTTCTCGTCGCAGAGCACTGGCTCTAGGCGCGTGGGCTTCAGTAGTTGTGGCACATGGGCTCAGTAGTTGTGGTTCACGGACTCTAGAGCTCAGGCTCAGTAGTTGTGGTACATGGGCTTAGTTGCTCTGCTGCATGTGGGATCTTTCTCGACCAGATATCAAACCTGAGTCCCCTGCATTGGCAGGTGGATTCTTAACCACCAGGGAAGTCCCCCCAATCTTTCTTGATCTTTGATTTTCAAATTGGTTTAGTGATTAAACTCATGAGTATTGGAGTCAAAGAGGCCTGGGTTTAAATCTCAGATCTGACACAGTTCCATCTATAAAATGAGGATTAAAGAGCTAACACAGTAAAGTGAAAATTATACCGTGAGTCTTGTATTAATCAACTGATGGAATTTAAACACATTTGTCAATGCCTAGAAAACTGGTGACACAAGCCCAATGAAAGTCTGTTTGCATTTTGAAGGTGAAGATGCTTCTGGGAAAGAACTTGATCTGTAGTGCTGGGGTATAGCCTTACCTGAAATTTATAATTAGTGAGTAAGTCTAGTAAAATTTTATTTACATACATGGGATATATTGTTTAGCTCTTTAGGGAAGAGCTGAATTTGACCCAAAATAAGGCCTAATGATCATGATTTTGAACATAGCTTGGGGCTCTTATTCAAATCTGTTTTTAGTTCAGTCTCCAGAGAATATTTGATCCTAGAGAAATGGAGTGAATTTAAGTAAAATCTGAGGAGCTGTTTTGGAAAACTGAATTTTGGAGCACAAATAACACTACTTTTGAGCTCTTTAAAAAAATATATATATATGATGATGCAAAGGAAGAGAATGGCTTTTTCCCTTCTCTCTCTGCCCCATTTTTGCCACAGGTACCAGTGTTTAGTGGAGCTCCCCCTGAATAGCAGCTTTTCCAGCATGGAGCCTATTTGACCCGTGGGTGCTCAGTGCATCAACCAGAGCCAGAGTGAGGAGTGAGGAAGGAATGGTGGAGCCTCAAAGAGCAGTAGGTTAGGCGAATAGTTGCAAGTGTTCCTACTGGCTGCCAGGTGCCCTTTTGCCAAGTGCAGCAATAGTGGCACCTATTTGCTCCAAAACTACCAGTGTAGAGTTGCTGGTGCCCTTCAGAGTAATGGTAAAGCAGCAGTAAACAAGTTTATGAGCATGAACTCCTGATTTACCCCCTCAAATCTGCCCCAGGCACAATACTCTACACTTCAGTAAATGGCACTTCTATCCTCCCAGGTATTTGAGCCAAAAACTTCTGCATCCTTGACTTTTCCTTTTTTTTTTTCCTCATCCTACATTCAAGCCATGAAGAAGTCCCACTGACTCAACTTTGAAATATAACCAGAATCCAAACATTCTCACCCCCTCTACTGCTACTCCCCTGGTGCTGGCCCCTACCATCTCTCACCTGGATTATCACTATAGTCACTTCACTGATCTCTCTGCTTTACCTTTGTCCTCAATAATGTATATCCGACACAGCAGCCAGAATGAGCCTTTTATTTTATTATTTTTATTGAGATATAATTGACATATAGCACTTTGTAAGTTTAAGGTATATCATGTGATGATTTGATACTTTTATATATTTCAATGTAATTACTACAGTAGCATTAGCTAACACCTGTATCAAGTCACATAATTATCATTTCCTTTTTGTAGTGGGGACAATTAAGATCTAGTCTCTTAGCAATTTTGAAGTTTATAGTACAGTATTGTTGTTAATAATCACTATTCTGTACATTAGGTCTCCAGGACTTATTTATCAACTGGTTGCAAGTTTGTACTCTTATACAATGACTCCCCCATTACAACTCCCCACCCCAGCCCCTGATAACTACCAATATAGTCTCTAATTTTACGAGTTTAGCTTTTTTATATTCTACATGTAAGTTATATCCTACAGTATTTGTCTTTCTGTGTCTGACTTACCTCATTTAGTGTAATGCTCTCAAGGTCCATCCATGCTGTTGCAAGTGGTAAGATTTCCTTTTTTCTCATGGCTAAATTGTACACACACACACACACACACACACACACACACACACACACACATATATATATTATACATATATATATGGTATATTTGTCACATCTTCTTTATCCATTTATCCATCAACAGGCACTTAGGTTGTTTACCTATCTTGACTATTGTGAATAAAGCTTCAATAAACATGGAATGCATATATCTCTTCAATATTCTATTTTTACTTCCTTTGGATATAACCCAGAAGTGGAATTGCTGAATCATATGGTAGTTCTATTTTTAATTTTTTGAGGAAACTCCTTACTGTTTTTCATAGTGGCTGCACCAATTTGCATTCCCACCAGCAAGCTACAAGGGTTCCCTTTTCTCTATATCTTTGCCAACATTTGTTATCTCTTGTCTTCTTGATGATAAACATTTTAAACCTTTTAAAGGAAAATCAGCTCATGTCCCTCCTCTATCCAAAACCCTGCAAATCATTCCCAGTCTCACTCAGAGTGAAATTTAAATCCTTGTAATGGGTCATAAGACATTATATGATCTGCATTCTCTCCATAATCTCCCTGGTGATGATTATATTAAAGTATAGTATAAAATATGTCACTTGTAATAGTTAATATATTACAATGGATAACATGTAAGATATACCTCATAGGGTTGTTAAGAGTATTATATAAATTAATACATGTAAAATGCTTAGAAGAGTGTCTGGCACGTGGTAAGTGCTCAATAAACTTAATTTATACTTTTTATTGTACCTTTATTATTAACCAGGAAGGTAGAATCATGGAAAGGAACAGATCCCCAATCCAGGGATTAAGGACTTATAGCTCATGAAGATGGAGAGTCTTGCCTAGAGCCACTGCTAAGATGTGGTAGAGCAGAGATCCTATCTCACATCTCTTGACTTACTCAGAATGCCCAATCTTATCCCCCCAAAAGTAATTATTAATATCCAGTATGATCCACCTTACAAAATGGTTTCCTGAATTCATCTTTTATTTCACATTTTCACTTAAACTTTCCAGAATAAAGGGTGTTGAGAAAAGTTTCAAATTGTATTTACCCAATATTTCTCACAGTTATGTACATAAGATCACATATTTGTAAGTAAATGTCTTCTATGTCTCCTAAATATTCTTCCATGTGTCCTAAATATTCAACTCTTTCAACATTGGGTAATTGTAATTTGTGATTCTCTAAGGTTATAAATCCAGGGCCAAGAAAATAAATAAATACAGTGCATTGTTGATGAGTATTAATGCATCTTTATTTGCATTGATCTGTCAATATTGTTTTAAATATACTGACCAATAACCTCAACTCTCTTATAACTTGAAATCAAAGTTTCCTGTAATTTGTCTTTTTTTCTTTCTCTTTGTTTCCCTGTGAGTTGTTTGTAGGTCTTTTTGAGTTTGTGATCCACATTTATTTATATTACAACAGTTTTTTAAATCACAGCTAATTCCCAGACTTGACATTAAAAATTGCATCTCACAAAAACGTAGTCATTTCTTTGACAGGGTGACATTCATATGAGTGAAAATACAAATTCAGGTCAAGACCTTTGTTCAAACTAATAAGAAAAAGATTTATATACTTTTTTTGCTGAAACTGTTTCTCAACTGCTAGAAATTAGAACAAAGCACCAGTAGCAAATGGAACCAAAATGATCAACGCAACATGAGCAATACTTAGGAGAAAGTCTATATAGAAAGTCCTTACCACTCATCTATATACCTTTGAGTGTGCTAGAATATTATACAGGCATTTGCATTAACTTAAAAACATTGGTGTGCTGGTAAGCCAGCATTGCAATGCCCTTTTTCTCTTTAGTTTTAAATTTGTTGTATTCAGTGACCTGGCTATCAGGGTTAATGATCGTATTAGTTAAGGGGAATGACTATTTTTCAAGCAATGAAGAGTTGCATTTTTTTCACTCAGAGCATCTCAGATGAGCATAAATATTAAACCATAAAGACCTTTGCTGGCTGCTGGTGAATGCTGGTGCAGAGGCACGGTGATGCACCTCGGATAATAATAAGAAAAAGTACAGGTTGTTGCTTTTTTCCTCCAGTGATCCTCCATGCCAGCAGTCGTAGGAACAGCCTCAGCTTTCAAAGGATTAGAATATTATACTTTCATTTGTTTGCTTAAGTTCAGACAATGCTTTCTTTCCATTCTGCCTAAATAACAGAGAAGAATTTTCACCTCCAGAATATTAAATTGTAGAGAGAGGATTTTGCCTAAGATTTTGTCTCATGTCTCAGACTCTGAATGGGCATGGGAGATTTGACAATTTTAAATTATTAGAAACATTTTCCAGCAAGAATCATTTGGCAGATATAACATTGTAAGTCCAAAGTAGCAGATTTTTAGTGTTTCTTTTTGTTAAAAATTTATTCATTTGTGTGAAACTAAAGTTAAATTTCTTCTTCAGATGCCTATGTTCCACCAGCTTTTACCCTAAAACATTACATATCACTTTTCTCTCTTATCTTCTCCATCCCATTCTGAAGCATCCCACAATCTCTATCTACCATTGCCTCTAACTTTTCTTTCCATGGTCAAACTCCTAAAGAATGGTGTAGTTATCATATATCTTTATTTAGTATCAGTTATTTCTCAGACTTTCTATGTTTTGGTGTCTCTTTCAGTACCCAAATTCTTCATTTTCTGTGGTTTTTAATATGTTCCTAACTGCCAGAGGTGTAAAAAATCTCCAGCCTCAAATTTTGAAGGTTAAAAATTTATGCCATCTCCATTAACAGAGCTGAGTAGACAAATGATCTCTGTGGAAGATTCCAGCTTTTTGATTTTATGGTTTCAGATAATAAGTTCCTTGAAGTTTTCTGAAGTATGTGCCCATTTGACTATAGTGATGAAAATCAGTTTACATTTATCACTTGGGAATTGATGTGACACTAGGAAGGAGGCAATGGTAAGCAAAAATCTGCTGCTCCATCATTTTGAAACAATGTGACAGCTACTTTCCCAGGGACTCTCAGGTACTTGTGGGGTGGAGTATGCCTTAAGTATGTGATAGATTGATATTGGAAAGGGCTTTGTAAATTTGAAAGTAAAAATTATAGCCAAACTAATTTGTAAACGTAATTTTGCATAAGTAGGGAGTTTTGTGAAATTACACATAGATCTATTCTAGAGGATAATGTTATAAGGCTGTGCTATACACTTTTCTTCTGCTTACCAGTCATACTTAGGGCAGATTTTCTTTCTTTTATCATAATGATTAGAAAAGTAGTCCTTGAAGTTTTTGTTAAAGTTAAAATAGATATATTTATAAATATAATGTTATGTGATATCAAGAACTCAGAATTCTAAACAACTGATTCTATTCTTTGACTATCACTCACCATGCTCACGATTCTCGATGGACAAAAATAGGCTAGGGCACACATTTTATTACTGTTAAGCTTCAGACTCAATCTTAGGCAGGGCCATTGGGAGGACTCAATTTAACCAACATGGTGAAATATTTTACTCTACTCTTTTCCCCCTAATTTCCTGTCTAACCCTGCAATTTAACATTCCAATAATGATTAAAAAAATATGTTTAGGATATGACAGTCAGCAAGTAGAGGAGTTCAAAAACATTAGCGCTAGATGAAGACAGAGATGGCCCTAAACACAGTCTTCTAAACAGGCCCTAAGCACAGTCTTCTTTCTATAGCCTTGTGAAGGAAGGACATCCAAAGAGAATGCCTGCCATGTAGAATCTGACTTTCACTTGGTGCCATCAAAATCCCCCCACCCTGCCCCTTGGAATTGTGATCCAATAAAATATCCACAAATACAACCCATTTCTCACATATCTCCCCTTCTATGTGAGCAAATTTGAGGTGGGAGTTAGCAAAAGCTATCCCTGAAAGCTGTCTGAAAGCTATCTTTACCCCCTTTGCTCTGTAACCAGGCTGAGGAAATTTACAGACAGAAAAGATGAATTGGAGGACAAAGTGCTTAGCTTCTGTTAAAAATCTTTGTTTTGATTGTCTTTTCAGAAATGTTTAGAAACATTTCAGAAAGTGCCTTTCTTCTACCAACACATGAATGATAGATGAAATCTGTGTCCTACCAGTCTCATTGAATAACAGAGACTCTAGGAATAACAAAAAAGAATTGATACAAATAAAGGCAAGCAAACAATCAGAAAAACAAAAAGTGAATTAAAAAAATCTTGTTTAAGCTAATGAGTCATATCAAATAAGGAAGCATAAAATTTGTTTTATTTTTATCTTGGGTAGAAATTAATGAATTTAGCTCTTAAAACAAATTTCTCAGACTTAAAGCATCCTGCAGGAACCTTGGGATTTGACCTTTAGAGCTAACGTTCAGCATTTGATTAAACCAATTTCTCATGGTAGGATGTTTTTCACTGTTTTAAATGTGAGGATGAAATTCTTGTAGCTGAAGTTCTGAAGGCTTCCTTAATTCTTAATTCTATAAAATAAATTCCTGAATGTGAACTTCTGGATCAAAAACTATATATATCCTTTCAGAGCCTGCTTACCATGTCTCAGGGCTGGGACTGATGTTTTTCATTCTCTTACTTTTCTATTGGCAACACCCCCCCCCTTTTTTTTTTTACAATGGAGTGCTATGTAGCTATGAAAAACATAATATAGAACTAGAAACAAACAAACAAACAATCTGGATAATATTGCCCCTGAATTTTCTCTTTCCTGGTTGAAAACTCTAGTCTTTTTTAGTCTGCCTTTGTGAGGAAGCAGTTCCATTCTCATAGTCATTTGTGATCCTCTTCATGGTTCTGCTAAATCTGTCCCAATTCTGTGAGCAAATTAAATGAGTGAATCTTGACCCCATTAATGGTGATAGTAAACTACTGGTCCCGTTATCTCAACCACATTTGTTTGTCTTGATGAAGGAGCCATATTCTTCAGAAACCTCAAACAACTTCTAAAGCATAAAGAGAAATCCCAAGCATTGGCTTAAAGAAGGGTAAAGAAGTTAACCCAGAACAGATAATGTTATGATTAGTGAAATCCTGGTTTTGTTTCCTTTGTCTCAAAATATGTTAAATTATTAGTTAAACCAGAAACTTAAGATACTTTCTAACATTTTAGAAACTGGAATTAAATAAAATATTTCAATTAATTAAAAAAAACTAATGTTCAGGACAGATTTTGAGAGATAATTACCAATGACATGATTTCATTAAGAGAATTGGAAGAAGCTTGGTTTCCCAATAATATTGGAATGGTTTCTTTTTCTTCGGTTAATAACCTTATGCAATTGCTTTGTAACCTTATTTACACTATGTTCATTTTAGGCTAGAATCAGTAACTCTTCTTTTTCTAACCCACCTAAAAAAAATGAAGCTGAATTTATTCATAATGAATTAGCTTAAGACCATTTTACACTGTCCTGGCTGTTCTGACTGGTGATCTTTAATCATAGTATGCTGCTTTACTTAATACCTTAGGTATGTTCTTTTTTCTGGAATGGACTGAAATGCCAAAGTGCTCTATTTTTACAGAGGTCGATTCTCTGTTGCATCAAAACTACAGTCCTATTCATTTTGTGCTTATTCTTCAGCTGTAATACCAGTTTTCTAGAAATTTCAAATCTGGATGCTGTTGGTAGAAAATCCAGTGAAGGACATGCAATTTATCTACTCCTCTTGGGATTCTAAATGCTCTTGTCAAACCAGAGCACCAGGAGATGCATCCATGTGTTTTGCAATCTTAGCTCGTCATAGCATAGAATTTA
This sequence comes from Phocoena phocoena, assembly GCF_963924675.1. NCBI lineage: Eukaryota > Metazoa > Chordata > Mammalia > Artiodactyla > Phocoenidae > Phocoena > Phocoena phocoena. The sequence continues at coordinate 61,962,797 of NC_089223.1, read as the reverse complement.
CCAAATTGCATTTTATCATTATACCACTGGCCTTTAGGGAAACATCGAAGGCAGGCTATGGCTCAGTGTGTGTGTTTACCAGGCTCTACTTCTTTTTCTTCCTGGAACACAGCTGGACTATCTTTCCCAGCCTTCCTTTCAGTAAGGTGGGTCAACTGGGTTCTGGCCAAATAGAATGTAGGCAGAAGTGATCGTACTTGGTCCATTTTTCAGGCCCTTTTACTCCCCTATCTGCCAGCCAGATGTAGAGGATTCCATGCAAACCCTAGGGATGCTGGAATAGGTAGACAGAAGTAGTTGAGGCCTTGAACGATTGTGTGGAACAAAATTCCCACCACTCCCATAATCCTTTTTAGACAGTGATTTAAGTGAGAAATAAAGTGGAAAAAGAAAAAAGAAGAGAAAGTCATGAATAAGAGCAGTTTGCAAAGTAAGAGCCAAGGGTCCTGTAATGTGAGTTCAAGAGCTGAATAAAAGAAACATGATTTGAAGTAGCTAGCCACTTAAAAACACATATAAACCACTGAGTATAATATCCTCCATGTCCATCCATGTTGTCTCAAATGGCAAGAGGATTAAGAGGTGTAAACTACAAGGTATAACATAAATAAGATACAAGGATATAATGTACAGCACAGGGAATGTAGTCAATATTTTATAATAACTTTATATGGAGAGTAATCTATTAAAAATATTGAATCACTGTGTTATACACCTGAAACTAATATAATATTGTATGTCAACTACACTTCAACTTTTAAAAAACCCATGAATAAATTAGGAGTGAAAAAGAAAAGAAATAATTCAAATAAGATATATTTTGAATGGTTAGTTTTGAAGGAAGAGACAGAGGGTGAGAGAGATGACGGAATGAGGGTGATATTTCTAAAGCTTTGGTTTAAAACCAACTACAGTCTGTTAGGAAGGAAGGTATCAGGGGGCAAATGGGCTGTATCAGAGTGACTGGTTAGGTATTGCTGTGTAGAACTCAGCATGTAGCCATCTTGGGTGACAGAGTTAGAGCTGTATAAAGAGGGTGGCCAAATAATTTATTATCCAAACGGGTAACTTTTGAGAGAAAAAAAATCTTACTACTTAATTATCCTGGGAAAATAGGCATAAGACTGTCCCAGACAAGCAAACAAAACTGGTGAATTAGTCAGGGTTCTCCAGAGATACAAAAACAATTATATACATATGCATATATATATATATTCAAAAATCCACAAATAGCAAAATTAAAACCAGGAAATCACTAACTAATATGTAATAAGAGTTTACTGTGCATGTAAGAATAGTTTGAGAAGTGGGAGCTTTCAAATTAAAAACTGATATGAAGCTAAGGGACATGGTGTTACAGGATGGCTTACAAAGTGAAAATGAGGAAGTTGTTTATGATAATTGGTTATTACAATGGGGCTTTGCAGACAGTAGGGGTTTGGTTAAAAGTGATTACCTTATACCATTTTTTTAAGAAGATGACTTAAGTTTCTCTTATTATTATCAGAGGCATTTATAACAAATAACCAAAGTTAAGTTTCACTTGTTTTGCAGAATAAGCTAAATTAAATTTCACTTATGTGGTTAAAATGGTTTTGTCTGCTCAGGGAATTTTCAAGTCCGGTCTCCATTTTGTATGTAATTTTAACGATATATATTCATATATATCCATATACATGTGGAGAGATGGATAAAGAGAGAAAGAGAGAGAGATTTATTTTAAGGAATTAGCTCACATGATTGTGAGTTCAAAATCTGCAGGGTAGGCCAAAAGGTTGGAGACTCAGTGCAGAATCAGTGTTGCAGTTCAAGTTCAAAGGCAGTCTGCTGCCAGAATTTCCTCTTCTGAGGGGAGCAGCCTTTCTCTATTAAGACCTTCAACTGATTGGATGAGGCCCACCCACATTATGGAGGGTAATCTCCTTTACTCAAAGTCTACAAATTGAAATGTTAATTTCATCTAAAAAATACCTTCTAAGCAACATCCAGTTGTGTTTCACCAAATTTCTGGGTACTGTGACCTAGCCAAGTTGGCATATAAGATTAACATTGTACTTGGTTTTATGGTCAATCAACACAGAAAAGGTGTACCTAACCGGCAGCCCGTTGACAGAATTTGTCCTGAAAGCATGATGTATTTGGCTCTGGGTCTCAAAAGTTTTTCAGTCAGCATTTTAAATTGGGAAATTCCACAGGCAGACAAAATATATTCACATTTCCAGCTTCTCTTTTTTTTTTTTTTTTTTGCGGTACGCGGGCCCCTCACTGTTGTGGCCTCTCCCGTTGCGGAGCACAGGCTCCGGACACACAGGCTCAGCGGCCATGGCTCACGGACTCAGCCGTTCCGCAGCATGTGGGATTTTCCTGGACCGGGGCACGAACCCGTGTCCCCTGCATCGGCAGGCGGACTCTCAACCACTGCGCCACCAGGGAAGCCCTCCAGCTTCTCTTAAACATTGGTACACCTACCTCCACTAGGTCCTCATTGCCTCACAGCAACAAGTGTCTAGAAGTCAGTAGCATCTACTTCCCTACGATGGGGTATGCCTTCCCTCCTTCTCCATAGTCTCTACATTGCTTTGTTTCTTACACCGCACCATCTTCATCCTCTTATATGTTCTGCCTAGATCTTGCCGGCATTTAAGTTTTGAATCCTAACCATATATCTTGTGTGTAATGAACATGGGTTGAAAAGCCCCCTAATGCTTTGCGCTATAGTTAAACCAAAGATAATAATATTAATGAAATAAGCTCAAACAACTTCAGCTGCTTCAGGGAGTGCACAGCTACTTTAGATGGGGGCTTATGTTCCTAACATAGGTACTTAGAATGAACAACCTACTACAGTGAACACAATTTACCTGGGAGCCTTTGACAATAAAAGCAATAAAAGGGAAGTTTTTTCTCTCTTTGTAGTGTTCATTTTCCAAGGAAATCTAACTTACATATTTATCTGGCCTGTAGCTATAACTTAAATAGCAATTTTAATGGAATGTATAATAGAAGCTCTAAGATAACTCATATGGAAAAAGAAAAGTGTTGACTAGTTCGCTTTAGGATCGTCATTCAACTTTTTTATTCTAATGGAGACCTTTATAAGAAAGGTGAATGGAAATGCATCTGTATGTTACAGGGAAAATATGGCTTTTAAGGTTTTGACAGCCTAAAATTTCTTAATAATGAGATTCACAATTGATCTGTGATGCATTTTCTTAGCTATATATGTGAGCAAATATGAACTTATTTCTATGGGCCACTGCTTTCTGTGACCCTGTTCTAAAACCCTTTTAAGAGCATTCTTTTGGGTTGGCAGAAAATATATAGTACCTTAGAAATGCTTACAAGGGAATCTGTACAAATATTAGCAATTCAGTTGAGCTAGATGTACTACTTTCAATCTGTCAAAAGCTTTCAGGGGAGAATGTCTTATATGGGATATGTTCCTAAGGTCTAGAGCAGTTGGGTTCCTCCTTTTCCCTATTCATTATTTTCTGGTCTTGTGGGATTTTTTGCAAAATCCATTTCTTCTTAAAAAGCTTTGGTTGATTAACTCCCAACCAAGTAGGAGTGTAACAGTAGTCAGGAAGCGTAGTGGAGCCTTCAGGGAAGCCCCATACCTCTTGGGTATCAGTGGAAGACCCACAGACATTGAGCTGTGTGAGTAGGTCTGTGTACTAAAGGATGGAAGAAGAGAGAGGAGGTATGTGCAGCATGTCTAGTGAGAGTGTCCTATGGTATAATACCTGGTCCTCAGCTTGGCCTCAGGCCTAGGTCTGATTGCTACTAAAAAAAGGAGGCATCATTCTCATTTTATGCATGGAACACAGTCTGGGTTCAGTAGAGTGATGACTAAAAGTAATGTAGAATTTTTGGCATTGAGAAGGGTTTGGCATTGCATTGGTATATACCAGAGGAAAATACTTGGTCAGGGAATGAGAGTGGACTTGAGGCTGTATAGCCAATGATGGTGCAAGTCAGTTTGTCAGATGCCAAATAGAGGCTTGTTGTAATAAGTCCCCTTGAGATGTTGTGTGTGTGTGTGTGTGTGTGGTAAATTGGGGAATGCTTTGTAAGGAACCAATTTTCTGAAATTAAGAAGATATAGGGCAGGATCAGAATAATTTGGGTTCTATAAGACTACTCTTACATTGGCAAGACTAATTAATCTGGCCAGTTAAAAAATATAATTTGCCAATAGTATGCCCATTGCTACATTCTAACTCTAACCAACTATGAATCAGAGGATCACACAGTGCATAGCTGGAATTTTGTCCCCAAACAAAAATGTCTTTAAGTATTCCACTTCCCCTTTATAACTTTTAGTTTATATACAGTAAATTTTTCTCTTTTTAAGTATTTTCATGAGTATTAACAAATGTATATAGAGTAGTGGGATAATCAACAAACAGAACAGTTTGTTGATCACTGTTCAGATTCCTTCACCCCAGGTTCCTTGGAGTTTCCTCTTTGTAGCTAGCCCATCTCCCACTCCTTCCCTTTTGAATTACAAACAAGACAGTTTCCAGATGTTCTGAAATCTAAACAACTTCTCAGCTGAGAGAAATAATAAAATAATGTAGGCCTCTGGCTGATCACCTCTGATTCCTTTGCTTTGACTCTTTTTCCATTAACAAGCAAGTCTTTTGCATTTGTAACCCAAGCTGGCCAGGGTTATATGAGTAATTTCACCTTTAACAAGCTCAGTCACTGCTCTTCAGGGAAGTGGGTAACTCCTGAAAATTTAACTAGAGTGTAAATGAAAGTTTCTTAAGCTTTGTGAGTCTCTGATCAAACAACCATAAATATCTCTTGTTAAATTAATAAGACTTCCCATGGGTAGGTGTTTAGATGTTCTGCTCTGGGTCTTTAAGCCATTTAAAAGTTATCAGAACGTGCCCTGCCTACTTTTCTGTGCCTCAGGCTACTCTGTTGTGAAAGCCTTTCAGAGCAGTCCAGAAAAAGACCTGACTAACATGTGCAGGGAGTCCTTGGTGTTATTCTTACTGGTTTAACTGGAATGAAAGCTTCCTTTTTTTTGTTAAATTATGAAAAGTTAGCATATTTTATTCATTTATAAGACTATTTTTATGTATTTTTTATTTTTCCAGACAATTCTTATTGCTAATGAAGTGATGTCATACTCTTTGGATATAACAACCAAAATACAAAGGAAAATACAAAATGCAAAAAAATACAGAAGACAAATTGTATGAAGGTGCATATTGGGGTTATCAAATAGCTTGCAAAATTCAGGCAGATTATTCATCCTTTCTTCTTTTTGGACTTGGGTCTTGAAAGCTTACTATAGAACTTACTCTCTAGGGCTGCGTTACTTATACTAAAGTATCAGATGATAGGCGGTCAATTTTTACTTTTCCTGGAAGTTGTTCAGATATGTAATGAATAATATGGATTCATTAACAACTTTATAGTTGTAGCTTAAGGCAAGAAAATAGAAATTCCCCCTAGTTTTGGAAACTATTTAAAAAATTCTTATCTACGTCTTATTTTGAGGTGGGGCAGTTATGTCAGTGTATTATAGATTATAGCATTTTACATATTGTCAAAGCTCTTTGCTGTATATTAAATCCCTTGAATATCAAAATTTAAATTAAGGCCTTAAACATGTAAGCACAGACTTTTCAAGATCTCCTAATTCATAAATTTGGATTCTATTGACTATCAATTGGTATAGACCCTGTTTATCTGTTTACATTTGCACATGGATAAAATAATTCCACCGACAATAGTAGTTACAAAAGTACATATTATTCTTCATGGAGATAATTCTCTGTGTAGGAGAGATGAGCTGAATCAAAAGAAATGAGAACCAATAGGAATATTTTGCCAAAAGATTAAATAAGAAGCCTGATTATGGTTGGAAAATGCTGAATTCATCTCCATAATATTTATATTTCTGATACCTATCTGGGAAAGAGCAAATAGAGAGAACTTTGCATTATGCTACATTTTTGTGAATTATATCTTTTCTAAAAGGAACTTGTACTAGCTACAGGCAGTAATAATAAAACTATAATAATAACTATTTCAATTTTCCAAAGTAGAGATTGAGTTCATATAACCCCATAAAGAAAAGTCCTCCACAGGTATTGTGTAGAGGGAGAGATTAATAAACACATTTTATGGGTACAATCAGCATTTAATGCAATTGCTGTATTCTTAATGGGACAAGTCACAATATGGAGTCCCAGGGAATTTCCTTTAGAGCTGATCTAAATCCTCACTTTATATTTCTGTACTTTGTCCAAAACTGGATCCATCTTCTCCTCTTTCTCTTTGGGTCCATGTCTCAGCATTTGACCCCACTGTCTGTCCACCTGTCTCCTTCTTTCATATCTAACCTCTCCTTTGCCTTTCTACCAATGACATCTTAGTTCAGAACCTCATCATTTCTTTTCCAAATTGTTTTCCTCTATTATTGATTTTCTTAAAATACCCCTCCCTTCACTGCAACTTGGGTACTTTTCCATATTACAAATATGATTATCACATACCTTTCATTTACTTTCTGGTTCATTCATTCATTCATTCATTCAATATTTAGTGTAAATCTATTATGTGTTATTCTGTGTACTGGGAACAGAGTTGTGAACAAAAGAGTTAAGTTCCATATTCTCAGAATCTTTCTATGAGGGAGTATGGACAATAAATACACATAAAAATAAATAAATATACTTTTTCAGGTACTGATAAGTGCTATATAAAGAAAATAGAATCGGTAATATGACAGAATTGCCATGGTAAAATAGGCTTTATTGGATAGATTGGATGGGAGAGGGCTCTCTGATAAAATGGCATTGCCATCCACATGAATAAGCCATACTGATAAAGATAGGAGCAGAGCATATTAGATATAAGAAACAGTAAGTGCAAAGGCCCTAAGGCAGGAATGAGAAATGCAACTGAGAAACAGAAGAAAGTTGGTCTGGAGAAGTGAGCAAGGGAGAAGATAGTGAGCAAGGGAGAAGATAGAAGCCGAAGAGGTCAAGCAAAAGGCACGGGCCAGGATATTTGACCAAGGCAGTTCCAATTGTACTCATCTGTCATTATTGCCCCCTTGATCTCTTTGGCTCCTCAACCAGGGAGATCCCATTGCATTGTTTTGAACATGCTTTTGACCTCTCTACATGGCCCTCACTTGTCAGTCTCTGGGACTCAACTTTGATGTTGGGTCATTTCCCCCAGAAATCTGTTGCTAATTCCTGAAGGCCCTCCATTATACTCTTGTGATACCTTGTACATATAATCTCATTGCATCGCAATGCTGAATTGCCATGTTATTCATTTATGCCTTCCTTTATTTATTTTTAAATGTATTTTTTGATTTATTATAGAAATTAGGTTGTGAACTCCTTTTTATTGAAGTATAGTTGATTTACAATATTATATAAATCTCAGGTATACAATATAGTGATTCATAATTTTTAAAGGTTATACTCCATTTATAGCTATTGTAAAATATTATTTCCGGCATTGTACAATATACCCTTGTAGCTTATTTTATACATAATAGTTTGTACTTCTTAATCCCCTACTCCTATATTGCCCCTCCCCCTTTCCCTCTCCCCACTGGTCACCACTAGTTTGTTCTTTATATCTGTGAGTCTGTTTCTTTATTGTAATATTCACTAGTTTGGTTTAGTTTTTAGATTCTGCATGTAAGTCATATTATGCAGTATTTGTCTTTCTCTGTCTGACTTATTTCATTTAGCATAATACCCTCCAAGTCCATCCACGTTGTTGTAAGTGGCAACATTTTATTCTTTTTTATGGCTGAATAGTATTCCATTGTGTGTGTTTGTGTGTGTATGTATGTATATATATATCTCACATCTTATTTATCCATTCATCTGTCCATCTGATCATGGACACTTTAGGTTGCTTCCATATCTTGGTGATTATAAATAATGCTGTTCTGAACATTGGGATGCATATATCTTTTTGAATTAATGTTTTCATTTTCTTCAGACATATACCCAGGAATGAAATTGCTGGGTCATATGGTAGTTTAATTTTTAGTTTTTTGAAGAACCTCCATACTGTTTTCCACATTGACTGCACCAATTTGCATTCTCACCAACATTGTGGGGAGGTTTCCTTTTCTCACATACTTGCCAACATTTGTTATTTGGGTTCTTTTTGATGATAGTCATTCTAGCAGATGTGAGATGATATGTCACTGTGGTTTTGATTTGTATTTCCCTGATTATTAGCCATACTGAGCATCTCTTCATGTGCCTGTTGGCCATCTGTATGTCCTCTTTAGAAAAATGTCTATTCAGTTCTTCTGCCCATATTTTAATTGGGTTGTTTGTTTTTTAGATGTTGAGCTGTATTAGCTGTTTGTACAGTTTAGATATTGAACCTTATTGCAAACATTTTCTCCCATTTGTAGGTTGTCTTTTCATTTTGTCAGTGGTTTCCTTTGCTATGCAAAAGATTTTAAGTTTAATTAGGTTCTATTTGTTTATTTTTGTTTTTATTTCCTTTGCCTTGGGAGACAGCTCCAAAAAAATTCCTACGATTTTTGTCAGAATGTTCTGCCTATGTTTTCTTCTAGGAGTTTTATGGTTTCAGGTTTTTCATTTAGGTTTTTAATCAATTTTGAGTATATTTTTGCATATGATGTTAGGAAATGTTCTTACCTCATTCTTTTACATGTACCTGTCCAGTTTTCCCAGCACCACTTATTGAAGACACTGTCTTTTCTCCATTGTATGTTCTTGCCTCCTTTGTTGTAGATTAATTGACCATAAGTGCATGGGTTTATTTCTGGGCTTTTATTCTGTTCCACTGATCTATGTGCCTGTTTTTGTGCCAATACCATACTGTTTTGATTACTGTAACTTTGTAGTATAGTCTAAAGTTAGGGCATGTGATTCTTCCAGCTCTGTTCTTCTTTCTCAAGATTTTTTTTGGCTATTCAGCATTTTTTTGTTTCCATACAAATTTTAAAATAATTTGTTCTAGTTCTGGAAAAATGCCATTGGTATTTTTATGGGGATTGCATTGAGTCTATAGATTGCCTTGGGTAGTGTGGTTATTTTAACAATATTAATTTTTTTAAGTCCATGAACATGGTATATCTTTCTATCTTTGTGTTGTCCTCAATTTCTATCATCAGTGTCTTACAGTTTTCTGAGTACAGGTTTTTTACCTTGTTAGGTAGGTTTATTCCCAGATATTTTATTCTTTTTGATGTAGTTGTAAATGGGATTTTTTCCCTTATTTTCTCTTTCTGATAGTTGTTAGTGTATAGAAATGCAACAGGGTTCTGTATATTAATTTTGTATTCTGCAACTTTACTGAATTTATTGGTGAGATCTAGAAGTTTTCTGGTAACATTCTTAGTATTTTCTATGTATAGTGTCATGTCATCTGCAAACAGATGACAGTTTTACTTCTTCCTTTCCAATTTGGATTCCTTTTATTTCTTTTTGTTGTCTGATTGCTGTGGCTAAGACTTCCAATGCTATGTTGAATAGAAGTGTTAAGAGTGGGCATTCTTTTCTTGTTCCTGATCTTAGAGGAAGTGCTTTCACCTTTTCCTCACTGAGTATCATGTTAGCTGTGCATTTGTCATATATGGTCTTTATTATGTTGAACTATGTTCCCTCTATTAGGTTGTGAACTTCTTAAAAGCAGAAATCATATCTTAGTCACTGTGAGTTCCCTAGTACCTAGCACAACATTTGGCATATAGTAGGCTTCAACAAGTGCTTGCTGAAATATAAATAAATGAAAGATTAAAAACTGTGGGCAAATGGCAATAATGAATTGACTTCAAGCTGATGAACACAATTGGCTTGGACCTAGACTTGCAATCAGTGGGACCAGGAATAGCTTCCTCTTGCTGGAATAGCTTCTCCAGCTTCCTCTTGCTATAAGTATAAATCCAGACACCTTTCTTTTGCATTCAAGGCTCCTCAAAATCTGATCACAACCATAGTCCCATCTCACAGAATGTTTCCCCTAACCCGCAAAAGCTTTGATCATCAGGAACTGATTTCTGTCCTTTCACAGCATGTCCTTTCATGTCTTCTGGTCTTCATAGTTATAGTACAATCTCTTTGTAATTTATTTCCCACACTGTCCTTTTGGGCATATCCAATTTATCTTTAATGACTTAGATCCAATGTTATTCCTGTGAAGACTCCCATGAGCTAGTGAGTAGACTCTCATATGAAGAGTTAGTAAAGAGTTAGTTTTTCTCTCCATTATGTTCAACAGCTCTCTGTCTATATCACTATTATAGCATTTGCTATATCACTCTGCGCATGTCACTGTTATAGTGCATTGTAATTATTTATAAGTATGTCTTCCCAACTTGGATCTCTGAAGTCTGTAATGGTGGCTTACTGTTTTAGCTTCAGTGCTTAGCCTAGCAGTTGTATAAACTTTATGCTTCATAAATGGTTGAATAAAACAAATTTGAAAAACAAGAAAAATAAGTAGGTAGTTCTGGAATAAACTTAAAAATTTTTTTTAATTCTAAAATCCTTACTTTTCCTGGTAGACTAACGTACCCAAGGTATTTCAATTTTTTTTTTAATTAGCATGTGTCTTTAAGTGTATCCAGATATGTGCTTTTCTCCTTTGGTCACTTTAGCATGTCATCACGGGACAATTTGTTTTTCCTAGATGCTAAGTTTTATGCCTAAGCTTGCTTCAAAGTATTTGTTTGTTTTATCATTTTAAGGCAATAATATAAAATTTTCAGTGCAAAGTTCATTTGTGAATAATTGTGTTCAGCCATACAACACAGACTAATAATACAGAAAGCATAAAATCAGATTTTTCTCCTTTGATAATCTGTTTGTCAGTAAGTGCATACTTCTAAATGCCTCAATTTTGCAACTACTCCTACTTTTTTTCAGTTTCATGGAGATAGGTGGGATATAGTTCCTTTGAACCTGAATTAATCTAGGTAACAATATAATATTAAGAGTTTTAGGACACAGTTCTAGATATGTCAAGATGTTAATAAGTCATTAGACATGGCTCGCTCAGTTAGTTACCTTAAGTAATTGAGAACTATTTAATTACACGTGGTTGTTTTGGGACAGAATTCTCCATGGGTCTCTTGTGTTTCTGTATACCTTGCATGTGAGGCACTAACTACTGTTTGTTCTGAACCATCTTTTCAAAGATGTTTGTATAGTGTTCAACAATGGAAGGTGGGGATAGCATGTCTCTCTAGAACAAAGATCAGACATGATTCTTACCCACTATAAAAAATTGGGGTTCTTTAAGCTTATGATCCCTCTCCTGTAACACAACCTATTGCAGGCATCATCTGAACCTTTTCCCATTACCTTGTGGGATTTGGGCTCTGGGGTATGGCAAAAGAAACAGACAAAAACAATAGTCTGGCTAGTGCTGTTGCTGTGCATAATGCATAATTATCCTTCGTCTCTGAACCAGGAGTCTCATGTCCTTTACCAGCATCCATGAAACTGTGTCAGACTAACTTACTAGTTTGCAAAATGAATTAAAATTTCAGTCTCAAATCCTTCACAGTTCTTGACAGGTGGCTTGTTGGGCCTTTCTGGGCATTTAGCTACACTGTATTTCACAGCCTGTCTTTTAGATTTGGGTGGCCATGTGATGGAGTTCTGGCCAATGAGTTGTAGGCATACAACTAGGACTGGGCCATATACTACTCCAGATACTCTCTCTTCTTTATCTCCTGGCTAGATATAGATGATCTAGTGGGGAACTCCAATAACTTAGAAAATTACAGAAGATCACTAGATGGAGGATCCCGGATCCCTAAATGACTGTATGAATCAGAGCCCCCTAGAGACCCTTAGTGGACTGTGATAAAAGTATAGGGGAAAAAAAATCATTAGATTAGACTTTTTAAATTTCGGGGTAGTTTGTTATAGCAGTAAGGCTTTCTTAATTAATATACACACTATGGTCAGCTTCACATTTAAAGTCTTTTTAAGCTGTTAAAACAAATGTAACAGATATTTAGAAACATTATACTAGTGTGATTTTAATTTTGACCTATCTTTCACAGGGAGTTGGTAATATTTCCCTACCCAGTTAAGATTTACTAGTTCCATGTCTCAGTCATGCTGTTCTAATCACTTGCTCTTAGTTTTTCCTCTTCTTTTCCTTCATGTCCTCTTTTCTCCATCTATTTCATCACTTTGCATGTTACTTTAGGGGATTATGTATCCCTCTAAATCACTCTGCATCCAATTATTGTATAACTAAAGCTTTCGCACCCAGCCTGCAGAGCACTAAAAGTACATTCTCGCTTCCGTCCCACACACTTTTTTGCAGTTTCTCCCACATACCTCCATTTTATTAGAGTTATACACTGTGATTTTTGTTGCTGTTTGATACAGTTGTTGTTTCATACTAAATCATTCCTTGTATCTAGGAGAAGTTTGTCATGTGCACAGAGAAGAGTAAATGCAAAAAGCATTGATTATCTTGACTTGTTCATGGAACAAGAGAGAGGAGAATGTGACTAAAATAGGAGACAATGATAAGAAATAAGATCCAAGAGGTAATGGATCTTATGTGCAATGTTAATGAGCTTGAATTTCATTATGTATATCACGAAGAGATTTTAAGTAGTAGAGTGATATATTTTATTTGATTTTGCAAATAACATTCTAGTCATAGTGTGGAAGATGTGTAGTAAGGGAGCAAGTTTAAGTGAGACGTGATAAGTACTGAACTAGCACTGTACCAGAGTATATGAAGAAGAAGTGTTTGATTTTATTATTGCATAGGAAATACATCTGGTTAAATAGCCAATTAAATGACTAATTAAATATAGAAAGAGATAAAGAGAAGCAGAATCTAGGGTCATTCCTAAATTTCTGGTGTGTATGACAATTAGATGTAGAGAATATAGGTAGAGAGGTTTAGGAGGGGATATGCCCAGGTTAGCTTTGTATATATTTTAAGAGAAACTTTTGGGATATCAAGGTGTGGGGATTGCCATCAGACAGCCAGAAGTGTGGGTCTGAAACTCAGAAGTGATATCTGGCCTGGAAATACAGATTTGGACATCACTGGTACATTTTTGATAGTTGTGGTTTAGAAATAAATAACATAATGAGAATAGAAGAGAAGGGGGCTAAAACCTCCAGGTATTGCTAAGAATATGCCGGTAGAACAAATTTTGATGATTTGGAAGCCAATTATTTGGCACTGAAATTAACTAGAATCCTTTTTTATGTGTGGGGGGAAAATAGTAGATTTTAGGATTAACACTATCAATCAGCACTTATCAGTGATTTAAAAATGCTAACAGCAGTCTGTAGTCCGCAAATAAGGCCAAATCTAATTTGTTTTCCATCCTTGTGATACAATGGGAAAAAAGTCTTCTTAATGATAAATCTAAAACATTTCAAGATTTCAGTTATCAAAGAATGATGAAATTCATCCAATATATTCTACTTATAAAAGCAGGAGGCTGAGTAGAAAATTTTAGAAAGATTACTACTAAGGGTAATAGGAATTTTTTTTGTTAATTGTGTCAGTTATTTATCTTCAGTCAGTCAATCAATCCATCAATCAATTGGTTCTCAATCTCCAAGGATTTTAGTTCATGCAGAGTTTAGAGTATATATTTATCTAGGTACAAATAGCTTTTACATGATTTCTGGCAAAATTATATTTTTAAAGAATATTATGTTAATGAAGGCGCTATGTGTTTCTTTTCCTGAGAAAATAGTCATAGAGCACAGTCATTTTCCGTCTGTCTCACAGGCATGCTGTGGTGGCAGCACCTCTCAGCACTTCTCTAGTATTGCAAAGGTTAAACAGACTTTAAGAAAAAGCATTCATTTTGCACTGTATGACTTTCTACTATATCACAGTTCTTACCAGTTTAATGCCATATCCCTAGATTCTTCAAAATGAAAGACGTGACACATTTCACAGTCAACAAGAAAGCAGAGATTCTAGGAAACCTCTCTCCTGCCTACTTTTCAGTTCCTTCTGTGGTGACAGGTGCTCCCCTGACTCTCTCGGCAGTCAGGATTTGGGCCACTGCGGAGATGTAAGGAGCCTCAAGATTTGTCCTGACGCTCTGAGCATGAGAATGAATACCTTGCCAATTTCCCTTATTTCAGAAAATCCACTCTTTTGGAATAACCCTAGTCTTGGCCCACTCTGCACAAATAGGATTTTGCTAGACTTATAAGAACTGACCTTAGAAAATTGTGAGTTTGTATGATGCTAATACAACAGAGACTTTGGGCATATTTTCCTGTAAGTGACAAGGAAACAAATGTTGAGCTTATTCCTTCCTTGCATTTCCTGCCTTGGTATTGGCTCTTCGTCCTTCTTTGCTGTCTGGCCGCAGCGCTGGCAAGCTGTGAATTTCTTTAGTTGTTTCCCAGGAGACTGCAAATCTATGCAGAGGCTTTTCTCAGGGTAGCCTCTTCACCAGAGTTTATAACAATGTCTCTTTTCTGTAGTGAGGAAGTCACCCATTCAGCCTTCTATTCCTCATCCTGCTTGCCTTCTTTCTCCCTGTAAATGATCTCTAGCATTCTCCAAGACCATATGTGTGATCCAGTGGGTGAAACAGGACGATGGCCTTTTAGAGCTGGCAGGAAAATTAGAGATCATGTAATACAGCTGCCTCATTTTACAGTTGAGGGACTGAGACTCTGAGAGCAAGGGATGCGTCTCGAGTCATATGGCCTCTCAAGTTGCAGAGTTTGAGTTGGAATCAAAGATTTCTGATTTTCAGTCCAGTGTTGTGTATACAGTCCCACCTAAGCAAAGCCATAACTTTACTTACTGTATGTTCAAGGGTTAAAGTTTTCTTTAGATGGCTCTTAGTGACCATACTTCTCTTTCTTCCCGACCTTCTGCCTTTGTGACAAAGGCGATACGCACAGCATTTTGGTTCTTTCCACCCACGCCTTTTGGAGGTGCATTAGTTTTCCTCACGAGCATGTTCTCTCCAGACTAGAGATACAGTGGTGGGAGGGAAGGCAGCTGGAATAGACCTCTGTAAGGTTAGATTTAGGAATCAGAACACATCTCCCTTATCAAGAGATGCCAGATGTGATTTTTGGTAGAGAGCTATGAAGAGCAAATTACTACCACCAACAATACCTCTTAAATATTTCTCTCAACATGAAAAACACACAGGTACCTGTATACCGTCGGGTACAGTCACCTTTCTGAACTAGCAGAAGGCAGACAAAGCTGAAATGGTTGCCTGAAGAATTACTTATCACTTCATTAGTTATTTGGACATAAATTTATGCATTCAAAAATATAATCCAAGAAGCATTTCCTTTGGAATTTCTCTCCTAAGAAGCTGATGTTTAGCCATCGCGTGGAGAACTGGAGTTATTAAGAGTCAAAATGCTAAATTCAGATTCTAGTTCTGCTTCAAAGTGTGTGAACTTGCACAGGTCAGGTAACCCTCACATTATATTCTCATCTAAAATTTGTTACTAATACCCATGCTGCACATATTTAAGACCTCTGGAGAGAAAGTTGGAATATGAACCTTAAGAAATAAAACAACTCATAGCATCATTACTAGTACAAAGGAATGAGATACATTCAAAAGCATTTAATATAAATTAAAATATGTCAAAGCAGACAATTCTTTTTCCTATACATCCAAGGGTACATTTTCCTGGCTTTCTCTCCACAAATCCCTAGTATATTTTAAAAACTTAATCTGATATCCTGGTAGCAAGGGCCAATCCAGGTTTTGTGAGGGGTGAAACATATACAGTTTGGAGGGTACTTTTAAGGAAAAGAATACAAAATTTGATACAACACTGAATATTCATTTAGAATGAGAAGTCACAACAAAATAAAAATTTTCTAGAAACATTATAAAATTCAAAAAGTATGTGTTTTCAGTAATTTATTACCTGGCATAACTCTATAATCATATTGATTAGCTACACTTTCTGGATGCATGCTTTTTGATTACTTCTTCATATGACAACAATTTTATATTATCAATTTCTATAAAGATAGCTCCTATGTGAGGCTTTTCTGTAGTGTGGTCAATGGCAATTTCTCTTTTATTATTGAGAGTTGGGTTGCAGAAGACATGTGACTTCATACACAGATGTTCTTGCTGTTTGCAGGACTGCTGTGGCTTAGTCCCCTACAACACAGGGGAGTTAATACATTCTAGTCCTTGTGATTTCCATTAAAATTGTGTAGAGTGTATTTGCAGTCATATTTGCTGCATTATCATGTATATTCTCGACAGAAGAGAAAATTACATTTTGACTAGGCATCAATGAGAATTAGTGTTTACAATTTTATTTTCAGACTAGTGTCTGGCTTTGTACATTTCAAGCCTTTTTTTCCTTTCTCTATCAATGTACTTCTGATATCAGAGGTCTCAGGAAATGGCCTTGTCGTTATGCTGTGTGGGTCCTGAATTTTGAGGTTAACTCAGCAGGTCACTTGGCACAGTTGTCTGTAGAGAGAGTTCTCAGAAACCATTCCTACACAATGACATTTAACAATAACTTCAACATGCAAAGCAATAAGGACCATATAAATATAACCCAATAAACCCCAATAAAATGTATCCTTATCTCAGTTTCCCATTAGCTGGATCCCTAAATCATCTAGGCACCTTCAGTCCATCGAAACAAGAGGAAATGAGTGTGGAACAGAAGTTGGAGTGGAAAGAGAAAGCAGTCTTAACTAACAGTGATTGAAATATCTTACTTACAGAAATTGTACAAAAAATCTGATCATATTAAGACATTACTGGTGCCTGCCCCTTGGAAAGGGCTCCTATAAGTGAGGGTCCTGAAGCTGAAGTGTCTTTGGCTTCTCAGGGACTTTGTGTCTCCCTGACAGAACCCCTTATTATGGAGCATATGCTTGCCTTACAGGTGCTGCGTCTTCATTACAAACTGCCTGTACTCATTTCCTAGGGCTATCGTAACAAATTTCCACAAACTTGGTGGCTTAAAGCAGTAGATTTTTATTCTGTCACTTCTTTCAGGCCAAAAGTTTGAAATCAAAGTATTGGCAGGGCCTCGCTCCCTCTGAAGGCTGTAGGGGAGAATCTTTCCTTGTCTCTTCCAGCTTCTAATGGCTCCAGGCCTTCCTTGGCTTACGTCTGCATAACTCCAATCTCTGCCTCTGTTTTCACATAGTCTCCTCCTTTCTGTCTGTCCTCCTCTTCTGTCTCTTCTCAGGACACTTGTCATTGGATTTAGGGCCCATCTGGATAATCCAGGATGATATCATCTCAAAGTCCTTAACTTAATACATCTGCAAAGATCCTTTTTCCAAATAAGGTTATATTCACGGGGTTAAGGGTTAAGATGTGGACATATCTTTTGAGGGGCCACCATTCAACCCACTACACTGCTCTTAACATATATCATTTGGGAACAGTCAGAATATGGGTCCTAATTAATTTATGTGAGTTAGAACCTTTATTGTTTATATATCATTGTATTATCTTCTAATTTCCTAAAATTTCATATTCATCTCTTTTCCAGATTTTAAGCCAGATAGCCTTCCAAAAACAGTTACCCAGTGTTTAGTGCCCAATTCTCCTAAATTATTCAAGGTATAAGCAGTCTTTGTTTTTATAGCTCAACATGTCATGATGTATGAAGCCAGGACATATGAAACCTAGTGTGTATTAGAAATGGCTAATCCAATTACAAAAGCAATAGGCAGCGGCTTTGTAATGTTGTATGTTTTCATGCGACAGGATGTGGTTCCCCTGTGGAAACATTTATTAGTAGGAGATGTAAGTGCAGACATGTTCTCTAATGGATGTTATGGAGTAGTACTATCTGTCTGGTTCCACAGAATCTGTGACTTAAGGCTACACTAAAACAAGTTTATGAGACCTGTAGGCGAGCTCAGTGGCAAGATTACAGTCAAATCTAGGGATATATTACCAGGATGAGGACACCCATGAAAAATAACAGTTGCAGAATAGTGTTAGGATGTGCTCTGATACATTCCCTTCTGACATCCTCTGAGCAATTCATCTGCATCATGATTTTACTGGACCAATCTCCCCAGCCAGGTAGAAAGGTAGAATGAGGATTATGTGTGGGCAGATGCAATAAAGAAGCATCCTTAAGATCTTTAATGCTTGGCTTTATTAACACTGTACTAATTGGCAGCTGTGGATATCTCATTTTGGTAAAGCAAAAAATTAAAAAATTAAAAATTTTTTAGAAAGATGCTTTGTTAATCTTTGTCAGACTATTTTCTCCATAATAGCCAACTTTTAAAATGTAAGCATGCTGTGCAATCATTTGTAGGTTCTGTGCACAATGAGCATAATTTGGCTGAAAGATATAGGAATCTTAGAACAGGTGGAGTTGTAAATTCCTTTATTTTTTTTTCTTTCAAGTTTTGCACCTGTACTTTATTTTTTTAAAAGATCATCAGGAATACATCAATTTTATTTTGCAGTTAGATCACATCCTTACTCCTACTCTTAAGGTTGTGTACAGCCTGAGAGCAAAAACAGTACTTACAGAGTTTCTATTTCATTTATTTATTCACTCATTTTTTTCACAAATATCTATGGAGTTTCTAATACATGCTAAATATTGTGCAGAATTTCATTTGGGGCCAAAGAAATTTTAAACGTTTACATACCTTGAGTAATGAACCTTTCTGAAATGGAAAAAGAGAAAATAACAAGATTCATTTGCCTTTATTCATTAAATATTTATTAAGTGCCTACTGTAGGCCCTTCTCAGGCTATGGTCGCAAATAAGACAAAATACCTGCTCTGAATCAGCTTACTCTCTGTTTGGGGAGCGAACACGGCAATCAACCTTTAAGGTGTAGCATAATAAGTCCTATCACAGAAGCGTGTACAGGGTGACACGAGAGCACAGAAAAGGGCATCATAATCAGCCTGTGGATCAAAAATGTCTTCTTGGAGGAGGCAGCATATAAGCCGAATTTGGAAGAATGCATTTGAGTTAGATCCACGAAGGAGTGGACACAGGACCTAGGCTGTGGAAGGTGCTCAGGTAAAGATTTTAGAGCAGCTTGACAACTTATTACTATGTTGAAGACTCTCAATGTAAGAAATTTCATAAATAATTCCTATAACACTCTCTAAGTTTTACAGACTTGGCTTGGTAAAGTCCAGGGATAAGATTTGCTGCCAAGAGAAATAATTAAAAGCTTTGAAGATAGAGTAATAAAGAGGAACAACCTGCTAGGTGATGCAATGGGAGTGTGGATGAGAATTAGCTCTGATAGCTATATGGTTTATAAACTTCACAATTTCTCCTTAGGGTCTGTAGCCAGACAATGATGTTAGAGTCACCGTACGATGAACTTGCAAAAAGATGCACACATCAATATACATAACTCAATAAAATTGTCTGCTAAATGGGCAATGTTGGCCACAAAACAAATAAAATGAACTTTCTTAATGGTGTTTTTTCAGGGAAGCAAGTTTTTCTTAGCATAATTTCTGGAAATACATTTGTAGAGGAGAAAGGAGGATCAAATTGTGTTATGGACCTGAGGTTGGAATGTATAAAAAAATAATCCTAAAATTGTATGTGAGGTGCACATTTATGAGAAAATATAATTGTAAGAAGATCATAACAACATTTTGTTGAAATACATGGCATAGTATAAAGGAGGAAATGAAAAAGGGACAAAACAAAGCCTAGACTAATGTAATTATCAGTATACGTTTACTTCTGAGTGCTTAATTAGCCAGTGTCTGAGAAGGTTGTATAATGACTGCAAAAGAGAAGTTTGGCACACAAGTTTTGCAACTGTCATTTATGATCACTTACTTCACAGGGCTATTGGGAGGTGCAATAAATATAAGAGAAATTTCACCCTGCTATATAGCCCGGCAAAATAAGGTGCTTTAATAGGTCAAGTGAGTCAGTGCAAATCAATACAAAA
This sequence comes from Phocoena phocoena, assembly GCF_963924675.1. Lineage (NCBI taxonomy): Eukaryota > Metazoa > Chordata > Mammalia > Artiodactyla > Phocoenidae > Phocoena > Phocoena phocoena. The sequence continues at coordinate 61,942,880 of NC_089223.1, read as the reverse complement.
ATGGATGATTTGGGTTCATAGGCTGGTCAGCCAAGTTTATTTCCCAGGCATAGATCTCCCTACAAAGAAAGCAATTAATATGCTCAACAAATTAGGACAGTGCCTTTATAAGCAAGAGGGAGCACTGAAAATAGATTTCTTGTAGATTTTTACAAATCTCATCTGGTAGGTACCATTACCTGCACTTAAGACCAAATACAATTTATACCATGTTTTGTTCAACAGCAAATAATGATGAGCTTCCCATAATGAATTGTAGGAATCATACAATGCTATATTAAGGCCATTGTAAAATTCCCAGAGAGTCATAAAGGGATACCAGTCCAAATTCTGCTGCCAATTACAGTATTATCTTGAGCTATTAGGATACATCCAATTTTGTAGGTCACAGGTTTTATCGGATTCTGTCCTGCCCTAATTCAACTGTATTTTAAAATCATTTTCAGACCAATCAGATTAGACCTGAACCTATTTTGGAAATTCCAAAATAAGTGGAAACTATGCAAAAACAGAGTGCCATTGCACATCATTGGAGAAAACAATGGACTATTTGGTATAAGGTGCTGTGAAAATTGGTTGTATGTATGGAAACAAATAAACCTTTATATAACAGTAGTCCCCAAATGAGTTCAAGGTGGGTTAGCTATCTACATGTAAAATGTAAACTTCAACTTTTAGCAAAAATTATATTTATGACCAGAATTTGGGAAGAATTTTTTAAAGTATGACACAAAGAGCAATAAATAAATAAATAAATAGAAAAAACTGATAAATTCAACAAACATTAAATTTAAAGCCTATATTCATCAAAAAGCACCATAAATAAAAGTTAAATGATGAACCATAAACTCTGTAAAAATAGTTTTAACATATTAAGCTGACAAAGAATTAGCATCAAGAATATATATTTGTAGAACTACGTATCAAAAGGAAAATGACAACTTGTGCCAACAACAACACTTTATAAAAGATGAAATGTGTAAAATGGTGATCTTCCTTGTTCATCAGCCACAAAGGGGCAGATGAGAGTCACAATAAGATGAAAAATTCTGAAAAAATCAAGTGTTGGCAATGATGTGGAGCACCACTAATGCTCCAACTATACTACTGATATAGGTTCAATATTTTGGAGAAATTTTTGTAATTAATATAAGGTATTGCTTTAATATTTATTTATATTAATCTTAAATAAAATATTGAATACAATTAAAGGTATACATCCAGTTCTTCTCTCCTGTCTAACCCATGGGAGGATTAAATTCTCCTACTGCCTTGATGGTCAGCATAGCTGTGAATCTTGCATACGTCAATGACATGTGAGTGAAAATATGTTTTATTTGCAAGTCAAGTATGTATCTGCTATTATCCAATACTCCATGCAGTCTCTTGCTCTGCTTTAGGGACCATGTGAGTATGTGGTGATATGGAGTTACTATAAACTCAAAGTACTATGAATGTTAAGCATACACCTAAAAGACAGCTCCCCTGGAGCATTACCTGGACAGAAAACTTTTGTGAGCAAGTCCTTAACTGTTGTATGTTATGTTACTGAGATTTTAGAACTATTAGTTGCTGCAGCATAACTGGCTTATCTTGACTAAATAGCCCCTATAATACAGAAGTTGTATGTTTATGCAATTACCCTGTGAAAACCCGTGTATGTGTACGGAAGGAGACATGCATGAAGTTTTGGGTAGCAAATATTTTTTTTAAACATCTTTATTGGGGTATAATTGCTTTACAATGGTGTGTTAGTTTCTGCTTTATAACAAAGTGCATCAGTTATACATATACATATGTTCCCATATCTCTTCCCTCTTGCGTCTCCCTCCCTCCCGCCCTCCCTATCCCACCCCTCTAGGTGGTCAGAAAGCACCGAGCCGATATCCCTGTGCCATGCGGCTGCTTCCCACTAGCTATCTACCTTACGTTTGTTAGTGTATATATGTCCATGCCTCTCTCTCGCCCTGTCACAGCTCACCCTTCCCCCTCCCCATATCCTCAAATCTGTTCTCCAGTAGGTCTGTGTCTTTATTCTTGTCTTACTCCTAGGTTCTTCATGACATTTTTTTTTCTTAAATTCCATATATATGTGTTAGCATATGGTATTTGTCTTTCTTTTTCTGACTTACTTCACTCTGTATGACAGACCCTAGGTCTATCCACCTCATTACACATAGCTCAATTTCGTTTCTTTTTATGGCTGAGTACTATTCCATTGTATATATGTGCCACATCTTTATCCATTCATCCGATGATGGGCACTTAGGTTGTTTCCATCTCTGGGCTATTGTAAATAGAGCTGCAATGAACATTTTGGTACATGACTCTTTGCAAATATTTTTAATAGCAAAAGTTTAGAAACAATCCAAAAGTTCATGAATAGAAGGGGAAAACTGTGTTATAGACATACAATGGAATGAAGCAGTAAAAGTGCATAAATTAGAGTCACGTGTATCAATAAGGATAGATTTTAAAAGTATAATGTTAACCAAAATAAGCAAGTTGAGAAGAATACATATAGTAGCGCTCATATAGTATGATTTATACGTATAATGTATGTATACATTTATATCATTTAAACACATGCAAAACAATACTGCATATTACTTAGGAACAGATATTTGTGTTAAAATAACAAAGAAATACATACAGGTGTTAAACATCAAATTCAAGAGAGTGGCTATCTGGAAGGGACAAAAATGTGACTGAGGAGGGATTCAGCATAGGATTTAATTAGAGTGAAGATATTTTATTTATAAAGCTGTTTGGAAGGCATATAGGGAGTTGTTTTATTCTCTATAACTTTTGCATATCTTAATACTCTTGGTAATAAAAATACTAACAATTTACATAAATATAAGATATGCAGGCAACTATAGACTATCTTGTAGAGCTGTGTACTATGGTCTGATTTTTTAATTTAATTTTATTTTATTATTTTATTTTTTTTTGCGGTATGTGGGCCTCTCACTATTGTGGCCTCTCCCGTTGCGGAGCACAGGCCCCGGACGCGCAGGCTTAGTGGCCATGGCTCACGGGCCCAGCCTCTCTGCGGCATGTGGGATCCTCCTGGACCGGGGCACAAACCCGTGTCCCCTGCATCGGCAGGCGGACTCTCAACCACTGTGCCACCAGGGAAGCCCTGATTTTTTTAAAAATGAAGAAATTTTAGGAGATAAATATACCCCAAATAAGAAAGACCCAAATATAAAGATATTCATTGGAAAATTCATATGAAAAGCACTCCCAAATTCTGTTAATTAGCAGTATGTAGAAATGTAAACATAAATCAAGATAAGTCTGTGAGATTTTTAAAAGAGTAAGAGGCATCAATTGGCTTTCAAATATGTGGATGTAATCCATATGTATTAATCTGCATAGGTGAGCTGATACAAAAAGTAATCCCCCCAAATTTCAGTGGCTCAATTCAATAGAAATGAATTTCTTCCTAACGTAGCATTAATTTGGGTGTATGGCAAATAGACTTCTAAGAAGTAATTCACAAGTGTCTTCCATCTTATGGCTCTGGCTCTTCCATGGCCTCCTGAGTCCTTTTCTTTCAGCCAGAGGGATGGAGGAAGCATTCAGGGTCACACAGGGAAATTTTAGCGATCAGCCCTGAAGGTTGCATACACTTTCATCATATTCCAATCACCCAATATTAGAAATATAGTCACATCTGACTTTAAAGGAGGCTTAAAATCAAATCTAAGGGGAGAGTGAAGTGAGTTTGGGGCTTGCAGAACCAGCCTTAGTCACACCGTTTTTAATATAAATGGTGAAATTGGATTATAAACAAAGGGCTGGGTTCTTTTATTTTGTTTTGTTTTGAACTTCTTATTTAAATATAGATATTAACACATTGTATAGAATTGCTATGTAATTTAACACTTGTCTATCATTAAACTAGTACCTCAGGTTTTATATTCTTTCCAAAAGGCTAAGTTTATTAACCTATGCATGTAAATAAGTTTGTATTAATATGTACATAACCTAGAAAATTATGCTTACTACTTTCTGCCTCTGTACCTCACAGATAACTGTTTGTTTACTCATTCTGATGTATTCAAGATAACCTGACTGAAATACTCAATTATGCCTAATCTGTACTTCAATTATAAACAATGCTTTTCAATATGTTATATATTTGATTTCAAAGTGTTAATATCATATAGCTCTGAAATCAGAATGGAAAACTGAATAGTACTAGGGAAATAAGAGATGTTGTTAGTTTATACTCTTCCCATTAAAAATTTGCAATTAGATTCTCAAAACAATCCTTTAAAAATTTTTGAATTGTTGTCTGGGTTAGTAGTGGGCACTATAGAGGTCTTCTCTTTTGATGAGTCACAGAGTAAATAAAATGAGATTTATGTAGGCAGCTAATTGCTGCCTACATGAGTCAATCAGTTCTTTTCATATTATTCCTGCTATGTTTTCATCTAGTTGTTTTTATGGTATGTAACAAGAAATTTTAGACTCTGAACTCTTTCTACAGTTCTACATATTTAAGGTTTTAGCTATTTAAGGTATTACAATTACTACAACTCTTTTCATAAAGCTGCAGAGCCATAATTTCCTGCTTGTTGATGGGCTCCATCACAGGTGGCCAAGGTCAAAGTATTGTTCAGAGCACCTCAATAGCAAAGAGAGCTTCTTAAACAGATGGGTCTCCTTCAGGGGAAAGCCTCTTTATCCCCATGTGGCCATCAAGAACTTTTACTAAAATAGACAGGACTGTACAAACGTATGGATGCCAGGGCGGGAAAGGGGAGGTGGTGGTATGAATTGGGAGATTGGGATTGATATATATACACTGTCAGTACCATGCATGAAATAGATAACTAATGAGAACCTACTGTGTAGCTCAGGGAACTCTACTCAATGCTCTGTGGTGACCTAAATAGGAAGGAAATCCAAAAAAGAGTGGATATATGTATATGTATAGCCGATTCACTTTTCTGTGCAATAAAAACTAACACAATATTGTAAAGCAACTATCCTCCAATAACAATTAAAAATAAAATAAATTGTATGAAACACATGTCATATACTATACTATGAAGGTAGATTCTGCATTTTATCATCACTAGCCAAGATTTATTGCATCCTTATTGAGTATCTGACACTAAAATAAACATTACATGGAGTAAGGCTAGAGTCCTGGAGAAGCTGTCTGGGGTCCTCTGTCACTTCTCTTTGTGGCAGAGTGTGTCTTTGATTTTGATGCCTGCAAATTTGCTCACAGTCCTGTCTACTTTAGTAAAAGGGCTGGAGTCTGATCATCAGTGATAGATCATCCAACAAGCAGAATTAGTATGAGCTAGAACGCTAGTCAATCAGAGCCAATAAAGGTATTCTTTGAAAGAATTAGATAAACTATCAAATATGTCATCATGGGAAAATAACTTTATTTTTTAATACATATTTTGTATGTCAGGATGGTTTGATTATTAATACCTTGGAAATGCACCATCAATTATCTTTTTAAAGCTTATGCCTTTGAAGAAATGTACCCCTACTTTAAACCTGTCTGGGCTGGACAATTATGAGGGGGCAGTGCTAATCAGCTGTGGAATGGAGGGCTGTAATAGGGCATCCAGCACATTAAGCAGAGAGAGACAGCAGAATGGGCAGGATGACAGCAGGGCATTTTGCATTTGGAGTTATAAAATTTAGACCAGGTCTTAGTGCTGACTTTATTAGTCATGGAATTGTAAACAAGAAATTGCATCTATCTGTATAAAATTTACTCCATGATACAATGAGGGGATGGGACTAAATATCTTTGAGACTCTTTCCAGTGTTAAAGACAGTCTGGCTGTCTAAGTTAGGCACTCTAACTATAATCTTTCCCAGATTACAAACAGCAATTCAATAAAATGTGGTTCTTTCTAAGCAAAGCCAGTGGACAGCTAGCAGGTCCAATGGGCAGATAGCACTTAAAAGGCTTTGTGCATGGTTGACTTAGTTACTTTTTTAGGGCATGCAATGAAGAAAGGACAAGAATTTTTTAGTTGCATCTGCATGTAACTATAGTAGCACATTTCAAAATTTCTGGAACCTTTTTCCATTTCACATTTCTTAAACATTTTTTTGTGATTTCTTTTTCTCAATAACAGTGTATCATCAACATATATATTTTGTTTATTTTTGATTCCTCCCACTTGAGTGGAGGGTCATAGAAGGCAGACATTTTGCCTGTTTTCTTAATGTTGTATTTCCAATATTTAGAACAGCACCTGGCACGTAATAGAATATTCACTAAATATTTGTTGAGTGAGCACACACAATATGAAGTTATGGAGACTTTAGAATCATCAGGAGAGTTTCTAATGAGGCAAAGATGAAATTTTTGCAGTTTGGATATGAAGAGCTTTTTGAGAACAGTAAACTGAGTGTTGGCATTGCTTTTCTAACTCACTGAAAGTAAATCAGGACTGCAGAAGGACATTTTATTGGGTGGGGCAATTTTTCATACGGTTGAAATTTTTTAAACCTCTGAAATAAAAAATTGTCATAAAAGACAGATAAACATCACATGAAATTCTTTCAATAGAGACTATGCTAACAATATGTAAAGAGGAGGTTAACAGAGTTTTATTTTTAAGTTTCAGGCAGAATTCTCATGAGGATTCTAATTTAATTCAAAAGTAGCAAAAACAAACAATTCTTAATCCTCTCAGTGTAAAGTACGGTAACAGTACACACAAATCTCCATGTCTCCTACTTCAAATTTGTTTATTTATTTATTTTAGGCTGCTTTTGTTCTTCGTTGCGTTGCACGGCTTTCTCTAGTTGTGGCGAGCGGGGCCTACTTGCGTTGGGGTGCACGGGCTTCTCATTATGGTGACTTCTCTTGTTGTGGAACATGGGCTCTAGGCATGTGGGCTTCAGTATCTGTGGCATGTGGGCTCAGTAGTTGTGGCTTACAGGCTCTAGAGCACAGGCTCAGTAGTTGTGGTGAACGAGCCTTATGGGATCCACAGTTGCTCCGTGGCATGTGGGATCTTCTCGGACCAGGCCTCGAACCCATGTCCCCTGCATTGGCAGATGAATTCCTAACCACTGCACCACCAGGGAAGCCCTCCATGTCCCCTACTTCAAATCAACATCTAATTATCAATATTTATGTATTATTACAAGTTCTCATATAACTCTAGACCACTATTTAATCATGATGGATTGTGATAGCAGCATCATTTGTGGTGCAGGCTATGATCTGCTGTGATTCCTCTGCAAAATTATTATGATGAATCACACTTGTCAATGGTTTTTGAATGAGACAAATCCAAAACTAATTTGCTATCTGCAATCCAGATGTAATTGGCTATGTGTCATAAATCTTCCATGAAAATATTGTTCAGTTCCATTTCTGTCAACAAACAAAAGTGTTCTTCATAGCTCACTCCCCAAGAAAAACAATAAAGTATAATTAGAAGGGAAGGGAGAAAGTGCATAGTTGACTTTAATGTAAAAAACAGAAAATGCCTTGAGCAAATTGGCTGCACAAATGAATCTCTCATCAAAATCATTGTAAATTGCATCTCTCCATTTTTGGTCCAGGGACTCACTACCTTAATTTAGCCATAAATTATTTTATCTTTGTGCTAAATTGTGGAAATTAAACAGTGCTTATAGAGTGCTCTGAAATTTGAAAACTATATTTATTCATATTGAAATAGATGAAAGTTCAGTTACAAAATATTGAGGGGGCAAAGGTGGAATTCATTATTGCAGTACAGTGAACATAAGATTTAAACAATTTTTGTTTTATTCACTGGAGGGAGTCTTGAGTATTAATTAACTATGATACAAACAAAACATACACTATAGTTTCAAACCATATAGAGTCCAGAAAGCTTTGTACCGGGACATACCAACTACAGCAGCACTGACTCTGGGGAGTGTGTGTGTGTGTGTGTGTGTGTGTGTGTGTGTGTGTGTGTGTGTGATATAAAAACGGTATCCTTGTTTGAAATGGGAAGTAGTTGAGAAATTCTGCATGAGTAGAAGCCTATCATTCTTTTGTTTTTAATGATTTAAAGTGTTTTTTTTCCTCAGTAGTGCATCAATAACCTCTTCCTGCTATGTATGAAACACAGAACTCTTCATTGTGCAGATTTCCAGTATCAGTATAATACATCTTTTCCAAATATAAGAAAGAAAGCATTTTGGCCAAAGTTCAGAAAGTGTAAATAGACCCCTCCTCAGAAGAAAATAAAATCTTCTCTGAGATGAAAAATATCTAATCACAAATCTCATTTCTTTTCTCCGTAGCACATTCCTTTGTGCTATTCTTCATCTAATCCTTACTTCTAAACTAACCTCACATAATAACATCATTAATAATACTTAGCACTTATACAGTGCATTACATTTTCAAAGTACTGAACAAATGTTAAAAATTTGATGTACATTGAAAAAAGTCAACAAAAGTATAGAACTTCCAAATTCTTACGAGATGAGCAAAAATACTTAATTATTAATTTTTGGATGATGTGGTTTAATCTATTTTTAAAAGTATTTCTTACCTTGTCATATAAGAGGAATAATGTTCACAGTGAGGAAGTATATGAGCCTGTAACTGGTTTTTACAAATGATTAAATGCTGAGGTTGAAGCTGAGGCTTTTGATAACTGCTAGAGCCATTTATGACCTCATATACTACTCCACTGTGGAACATTAGGTCTTAAATAACATCAACCATGTGCTTTTACTGAAAAGAGGAGAAATAAAAATAAAAGTCCCTTTCAGATGAAGACAAAATACATGCAGAGAACCCTATAGAAATGTCATAAATATACATGAGTAAAATTAAATTTAGTGAAGGTTCTGTAATAGATTTAGGAACCAGGGTATCACTTGACACCTGTCTGGGTAGCCTTTGGATAGAAAACTTATGAAGGGATATTTCTGTTATCTATGGTTATAAAAAGTGCACTGGGTTTATAATTGGTCCTGGCATTAGTCACTGCTATACAGAGGACTCAAACCTCCACACAAACTGACTTGACACAGTGATCATCTGCTTACGTTGAACATGGTCTCTCTAAATGGACAATTTGTGAAAAATCACATCTAAATATACTATTGGATTGACAATGTCATGCTTAAGATATACTTGGTGGGAGCCATCTGGTGTGCAAATGTGGCCAGAGGGGTGCTAGGCTTTAAGGGTACAAACTTGTAACAAACAGTAAGTAAGCAACAGAGATCGAATGCACAATATGATGGATATAGACAATAATTTGGTACTATAATTATGTAATGTGATAAATATCACCACATCAGCAGTCATAATATGTAAATATATGAAAATAACATGCTGTGTACACTTTAAACTTATACAATATGACACATTAAATTTATTCAATAAAAAGGGGGAAAAACCCTAAAGAAAACCATCTGAAAACTGTCTATATTGCTTTAGACTGTATCGAACAGAATGCAAAGATTATTGCTTCTTAGGTTGCCACTTAAAATATATTCATTGAATACCAAAATTGTAATTGTGAGGAGAGGAGAGTACAAATTCAGGGTTGAGAAAATGCATTTAAGTTAAGAAATCAACTAAAAACAATCACATACGTTTATAGATTGCTATATATAAAGCTCCTAGTAACCACAAATCAAAAATCTATAATATACACACATAAAAGAAAAAGGAATCCAAATATAAGACTAAGGATAGTCATCAAATGACAAGAGAAGAGAACAAAAGATGAAGAAATGAACAGGAGAGAACTATAGAGGCAAATCCAAAACAATGAACAAAATAGCAATAAGAACATACATATCAATAATTACTTTATATGTAAATGAACTAAATGCTCCAATCAAAAGACATAGAGTGGCTGAATGGACACAAAAACAAGACCTGTATATATGCTGCCTACAAGAGACTCCCTTCAGACCTAAAGATGCACAGACTGAACGGTAAGGGATGGAAAAAGATATTTCATGAAAATGAAAATCAAAAGGAAGCTGGGGTAGCAATACTTACATCAGACAAAATAGACTTTAAAAGAAAGACTGTTATAAGAGACAAAGAAGGACATTACATAATGATCAAGGGATCAATTCAAGAGGAAGATATAAGAATTATAAATATATATGCACCCAACATAGGAGCACCTAAACACATAAAGCAAATATTAACACACATAAAGGGAGAAATCGACAGTAACAAAATAATGGTCGAGGACTTCAACATCCCACTTATATCAATGGATAGATTATCCAGATAGAAAATCAAACAGGAAACATTGACCTTAAATGATACATTAGACCAGATGGACTTAATAGATGTATCAATATATAGAACATTCCATCCAAAAGCAGCAGAAGACACATTCTTTTCAAGTGCACATGAAACATTTTCTAGGATAGATAACATGCTAGGCCACAAAACAAGCCTCAGTAAATTTAAGAAAATTAAAATCATATCAAGCATTTTTTCCAATCACAATGCTATGAGACTAGAAATCGACTACAAGAAAATATTACAAAAAACACAAACACATGGAGGCTAAACAATATGCTACTAAACAACCAGTGGATCAGTGAAGAAATCAAAGATAAAATTTAAGAAAACCTGGAGACAAATGAAAATGATAACATAATGATCCAAAATCTATAGAACATAGCAAAAGTAGCTCTAAGAAGGAAGTTTATAGTGATACAAGATTCCCTCAGGAAACAAGAAAAATCTCCATTAACCCACCTAACATTACACCTAAAGGAGCTACAAAAGAAGAGCAAACAAAACCCAAAGTTAGTAGAAGGAAAGATATTATAAAGATCAGAGCAGAAATAAATGAAATAGAGAGTAAAATACAGTAGTAAAGATCAGTGAAACTAAGAGCTGGTTCTTTGAAAAGGTAAGCAAAATTGATAAACCTTTAGCCAGACTCATCAAGAAAAAAGAGAGGACTGAAATCAATAAAATCAGAAATTAAAAAGGAGAAGTTATGGGCTTCCCTGGTGGCGCAGTGGTTGAGAGTCCCCCTGCTGATGCAGGGGACACGGGTTCGTGCCCCGGTCCGGGAAGATCCCACATGCCGTGGAGCGGCTGGGCCCATGAGCCATGACCGCTGAGCCTGCACGTCTGGAGCCTGTGCTCTGCAACAGGAGAGGCCACAACAGTGAGAGGCCCGCGTACTGCAAAAAAAAAAAGAGAAGTTACAACTGACACCATGGAAATACAAAGGATCATAGGAGACTACTAAGAAAAACTATATGCCAATGAAATGGACAACCTAGAAGAAATGGACAAATTCCTAGAGATGTACAATTTCCCAAGACTGAATCAGCAACCAGGAAGAAATAGAAAATATGAATAGAGCAATTACCAGTAATGAAACTGAATCAGTAATAAAAAAAACCCAGGCAAACAAACAAACAAAATAACTCAACAAAAGTCCAGGACCAGTTGGCTTCACAGGTGAATTCTGTCAAACATTTAGAAAGGAGTTAACACCTATCCTCAAGCTGTTCCAAAAAAATTGCATTGGAAGGAATGCTTCTGAACTCATTCTATAAGGCCAGAATCACCCTGATATTAAAACCAGACAGATATATCACAAAAAAGAAAATTACAGGCCAATATTACTGATGAACATAGATGTGAAAATCCTCAACAAAATATAAGCAAACTGAATCCAGCAATACATTAAAAGGATCATACACCATGATCAAGTGAGCTTTATCCCAGGGATTCAAGAATGGTTCAATATCCACACATCAATTAATGTGATACATCACACTAATAAACTGAAGAATAAAAATTATATGATCATTTCAACGGGTGCAGAAAAAGCTTTTGACAAAATTCAACATCCACTTATGCTAAAAACTCTCCAGAAAGTGGGCATAGAGAGAACATACCGCAACATAATAAGCATCACATATGACAAGCCCACAGCTAATATCGTACTCAATGTTGAAAAACTGAATGCATTTCCTCTAAGCTCAGGAACAAGACTAGGATGCCCACTCTTATCATGTTTATTCAACATAGCATTGGAAGTACTAGTCACTTTGGATGAGGCCAGATCCTGGTGCAGCTGGCCACATGGCCTGGTGTGTTCCAGGGCTGGTGCCAGCCTACTAGTGGGCAGGGCCAGGTCCTGGGGCAGCTAGCTGTGGGGTTCAAGGGTCCCAGGGCTGAATTTGGCCTACTGGTGGATGAGTGAGCCCCCAGTGCTAATAGGCTAGAGAGAGAATTTCTGCACCAGTGTCATCATGTTAGAGCAAGCTCACAAAAATGGTTGCTGCCAATATCTATATCTCCAGGAGGAGACTCATTTGCCTCCTATCTCTCCCAGAGGCTCTGCAAGATCAGCAAGTGGGTCTGACCCAGGCTCCTTTCAAATTACTGCCTCTGTGCTGGGAGTCTTATGTGAAATTTTGCTTGAACCCGTTAAGAGTGGAGTCTCTGCTTCCAACAGCCTTCTGGCTGTCCCATATGCAAGCCTTGCTAGCCTTCAAAGTCAGAGGTTCTGGGGGTTCATCTTCCTGGTGCAGGACCCCTGGATTGGGAAGCCCAGTGAGTTACTTGCATCCCTCATTCCTTGTAGAGAACCTTTGTAATTGTGATTATCTTCCTGTTTGTGTGTCAGCTAACCTGGGGGTATGGGTCTTGACTATACCACATCTTTTCCCCTCCCACCTATCTTGGTGTGATTCCTTATTTACATCTTTAGTTGTGTAAAGTCTTTTCTGCTCGTCTTCAGGTCATCTCATAGATAGCTTCTCTATTAATAGCTGTAATTTTGGTGTGCACCTGGGAGGAGGTGAGCTCAGGGTATTCCTACTTCCCCATCTTGGCCCCAATATCAGTCTCTTATTTTTAAGTAAGAATTTTTCTGCAGTAAAAATTTAAGGATAGGGGCTTCCCTGGTGGCGCAGTGGTTGAGAGTCCGCCTGCCGATTCAGGGGACACGGGTTCGTGCCCCTGTCTGGGAGGATCCCGCATGACGTGGAGTGGCTGGGCCCGTGAGCCATGGCCGCTGAGCCTGCGCGTCCGGAGCCTGTGCTCCGCAACGGGAGAGGCCACAGTGGTGAGAGGCCCGCGTACCGCAAAAAAAAAAAAAAAATTTAAGGATATAAATTTGATTCCACAGGCAGACGTCCAAAAATAATTGGTATTCTAGTTAACATTAACTCCATTTTACAGATAATTTTTTAGGTGGCTCTGCTTAATAGTGCAAATAGCAATTTCATACAGATGTTCACCACTTCTCTGTATCTCAGTAGGATCCGATTGTGATATGTGTACCTGTAAGTATTTTCCCCAGAACAGTAAGTTCCTGCTTTTCAAACATGTGCCCAGTAAATATAGTGCATGGGGAAGAATTTGGTCAAGTAGAAAGTTAATTAACCCATGATATGCCTTCCTGATGTAACAGCGGAGTACAGTATAACCTGAGAGTGGCATTCATTCATTCATCTTTTAATAGATGTTATTTGGCATTTGATGTGTGGAATCACTTTATTGTTTTACCACAAAGTCTCCTAACAATAATACATAACCTCATTGGCCCACATCAATAAGCCTTTATTAAATTTATACTTCTAAGGAGGTTGGCAGGTGGCTCTGCTAATTTGGGGGACTTCAATTCCATTTTGGGGTATAGCAGGCTGTTAGATGATCTGGAAAATCTTCAGCTGGAATGGCTGGGTCTGCTTGGCTCAGCTCCACATGTTTATCATCTTCTTGCAGGCTGGCCTGTACGTGTCCTTCTTATGTTGATTGAAGAGGTTTATGTCAAGGGCAAGTATAGTTGTACTAGACGATTCCAAGCTTCTGTTTGCATCATGTTTACTAACAACTCATTGACCAAGGCATGAGACATGACCAAACCCAAGCGGGGGTGGGGGGAATTATATCAATCCTTCTTCCACCTACCTTGGGAAGGTTTGAAAAGTTATATGGCAGAATATGTGGTTACAGGGAGAGATAAATGATTGAGTCCATTAATCTAAGTTAGTACAATCTTCACTCATAGTTAAAATTATTTAACAACCTCTAACATGTAACATTTGCTCAACTCTATTCCACTAAGACCCTGAAATATCACGTAGTCATAGCATTAGTCTCACATAGTCCAAAACCTTATAATCATCAACAGGTTTAAATGTGGGTCCTCTTGATTTGGAGAACTATGAAATAAAAAGACAAATTGCCTCCAAACACTCAAACTTTGTGGCTTATTATATCTTAAAAATGGGCTCTGTAATACTTCTGGTGGGACCCAACCACTGTATTGTAAGTAAGCTAAGTCCCTGTATGGGAGGACTATGTGAAGAAGATGTTACACTCAGTAGATCCAGCTAAGGTCCTGAGCAGCATCTATCACCAGACATATTAGTGAATAAGCCTTCAGATAATTATAACCCCTGGCTTTTAAGTCCTCTAGCTGAGGTTACAGAGATTGTTGAGTAGAGAGAAGCTTGCCTCACTATTTCTTGTCCAAATTCTTGAACCACAATATCCATGGACATAATAAAGGTTGGTTTTGTGCCACTCAGATAGGGAGAGGAAAATTACAAAAACACTTTTACTTGAATAAAGAAAAACAGGAGGCACTAATCAGTCCATATCAATTCTGAAATTCTTCTAGGCAAAATGTTGCCAAATTTTCATACCCTGGAATGGAGTTTGTTCCTTGATTAAGCCCTGGTTCTGTAATATGGGAATAACTAAGTCCCTTTAAAATAAACTGGTGGTGCTTTTGCAAGTACAGCTATCTTGAAAACTCTGTGGGTTTTCTATGTTTCAGATTTGAGTTCACCACATGCACTACAAGCTGCATCCCAATTGTTTTTGAGACATGCCTATCTCTCTAGACTTAATTATTGATAATTTTGACGTGTCAAGTTGCTCTGAGACAACAACATTAAGATTCCCAGGAGTCCATTTGTCCAACTGGGAAGGTCTACTAGGCAACAATTCAATCCTTTAAGAGGTCTTAACATGTAGATAACAAAGTTATGGTTACCAAGGAGGAAAGGGAGAGGGGAGGGATAAATTAGGAGTATGAGAGTAACAGACACAAACTACTTTACATAAAGTAGATAAGCAACAAGGATTTACTTTATTGCACAGGGAACTGTATTTAATATCTTGTAATAACCTGTAATGGAAAATAACCTGAAAAAATATATATAACTGAATCACTTTGATGTACACCTGAAACTAACACAATATTGTAAATCAACTATACTTCAATTAAAAAAAGGAAAGAGGACTTAAAAGATCTCAAAGACCCTTGATCCTGAAGCAATGTATTAATAAGAGAATCTTTTCCTTGGTTGAGAGGATGGGAATGTGAATGTTTTTAATTTCTATGCTAACGATTTCCAAAATTCCTGAGCTCTCCACATTCATGGTGCTGGGACACTGGCCAGTTCTTTAATCTACATTTTTCTAGTAGAACCTTACCATGAACAGCTAAATGCAACCAGATGTTTTCAGTAGTCTCCTTGGATATCTTGTGAGTCAAATCCCAAAGTTCATTTGGGTATACTTTTTAACTTTTACGTGACATGTGACAGTTTTACTAAATGTGGCACAACTTCATAGCACTGGTCACTATATTTCACTTTTCCTGTTACAGTTCTCTTCCAGTCTTTCCAGTCTCCTCTAATGGTATCCTTACTACCTATCTCCTGGTCCCCAAATCAATGGATCACATTTTTGTTACAGCAGCACTCCATTTCCAGTACTTATTTTTTTCATCAGCTATCTATAGCCTTAAAAATGATGCATAACAAGTGACCACAAAAGTGTGACAAACAACCTTAAGAATTTTTATTACACGAATGGAATACTACTTGCAGCAACTCTGCTGATTATGCCTGGGTGTTAACTCATTATCAGATGATTTAGCATGGTCTTATCTGAGACAATTGGGAAAACCCAGCTATGCTCCTTATGTCTCCTATCCTTTATCAGGCTAGCCCAGGTATGTCCTTTCATGGCAGTAATAGAGGGCAAGTGTGAGAATGAACCCAATTGTCCATTTTAATCTTTTCTTTGCATTATATTTGTTAATATATCATTAACTAAAGCAATACATGGCTGACCCCAGGGGTAGAAATTGTGTCTATTCCTGTGTCTGTGGGAGGGTATTGCAAAGTTACATAGCAAAGAATGTAGATACAAGGAGGGGCAAACTCTTGGGGCCATCTCTGCAATCTACCAATTCTAGATCTTCTGACTCTAGACTTCCAATTCTTATGCACAAGACCAATAAACATTGTCAGTTACTTTAGTTTATATTTTATTGGAATGGTATAAGTGTTTCACTTCAGATTTCACAGTGCTTATAACTTATCTTGTACATTTAAAAATACTAATTAAAGCAAAATTTTCCTTTTGAGGAAAGTGTCTTTTATTTTCTTGGTTAACAGTTAAGGAAACCTCAGTAGAGAGTTTAAGACACTTGCTAAATTTTCTTCCCTTCAGGGACAAACAGTTAATGGTTTTCACATTGGTTCCAGTTGTCAATTAGAATATTTGTTTCTGCAATTAAACCATACTATCTAGTAGCACAGTTTATTTGATTTGAGGGGACTTGTCCCCTAAGTCTTTTTTTTTAATGTTTATTTATTTATTTTTCTTATTAGTCATCCATTTTATACACATCAGTGTATACATGTCAATCCCAACCTCCCAATTCATCACACGACACCCCCCACCCCCCACCGCTTTCCACCTTTCGTGTCCATACGTTTGTTCTCTACATCTGTGTCTCAAGTTATGCTCTGCAAACCGGTTCATCTGTACCATTTTCTACGTTCCACATAATATGTGTTAATATATGTTATTTGTTTTTCTCTTTCTGACTTCCTTCACTCTCTATGATAGTCTCTAGATGTATCCACGTCTCTACAAATGACCCAGTTTCGTTCCTTTTTATGGCTGAGTAATATTCCATTGTATATATGTACCACATCTTCTTTATACATTCATCTGTTGTTGGGCAGTTAGGTTCGTTCCATGATCTGGCTATTGTAAATAGTGCTGCAATGAACATTGGGGTGCATGTGTCTTTTTGAATTATGGGTTCCTCTGGTATATGCCCAGTAGTGGGATTGCTGGGTCATATGTTAATTCTATTTTTAGTTCTTTAAGAAACCTCCATATGTTCTCCATAGTGGCTGTATCAATTTACATTCCCACCAACAGTGCAAGAGGGTTGCCTTTTCTCCACACCCTCTCCAGCATTTGCTGTTTGTAGATTTTCTAATGATGCCCATTCTAACTGGTGTGAGGTGATACCTCATTGTAATTTTGATTTGCATTTCTCTAATGATTCGTGATGTTGAGCAGCTTTTCATGTGTTTCTTGGCAATCTGTATGTCTTCTTTGGAGAAATGTCTATTTAGGTCTTCTGCCCATTTTTGGATTGGCTTGTTTGTTTTTTTAATATTGAGCTGCATGAGCTGTTTTTATATTTTGGAGATTAATCCTTTGTCCTATGATTCATTGGCAAATATTTTCTCCCATTCTGAGGGTTGTCTTTTCATCTTTTTTATGGTTTTCTTTGCTGTGCAAAAGCTTTTAAGTTTCATTAGGTCCCATTTGTTTATTTTTGTTTTTATTTCCATTACTCTAGGAGGTGGATCAAGAAAGATCTTGCTGTGATTTATGTCAAAGTGTGTTCTTCCTATGTTTTCCTCTAATAATTTGATAGTGCCCGGTCTTACATTTAGGTCTCTAATCCATTTTGAGTTTATTTTTGTGTATGGTACTAGGGAGTATTCTAATTTCATTCTTTTACATGTAGCTGTCCAGTTTTACCAGCACCACTTATTGAAGAGACTGTCTTTTCTCCATTGTATGTCCTTGCCACCTTTGTCATAGATTAGTTGACCATAGGTGTGTGGGTTTATTTCTGGGCTTTCTATCCTGTTCCATTGATTTATATTTCTGTCGTTGTGCCAGTACCATATTGTCTTGATTACTGTAGCTTTGTAGTATAGTCTGAAGTCAAGGAGTCTGATTCCTCCAGCTCCGTTTTATCCCCTCAAGACTGCTTTGGCTATTCAGGGTCTTCTGTGTCTCCATACAAATTTTAAGATTTTTTGTTCTAGTTCTATAAAAAATGCCATTGGTAATTTGATAGGGATTGCACTGAATCTGTAGATTGCTTTGGGTAGTATAGTCATTTTCACAATATTAATTCTTCCAATCCAAGAACATGGTATATCTATCCATCTCTTGCTATCATCTTTAATTTCTTTCATCGGTGTCTTATAATTTTCTTCATACAGGTCTTTTGTCTCCCTAGTAGGTTTATTCCTAGGTATTTTATTCTTTTGGTTGTAGAGGTAAATGGGAGTGTTTCCTTAATTTCCCTTTCAAATTTTTCATCATTAGTATATAGGAATGCAAGAGATTTCTGTGCATTAACTTTGTATCCTGCAACTTTACCAAATTCATTGATTAGCTCTAGTAGTCTTCTGGTGGCATCTTTAGGATTCTCTATGTATAGTATCATGTCATCCAGCAAACAGTGACAGTTTTACTTCTTCTTTTCCAATTTGTATTCCTTTTATTTCTTTTTCTTCCCTGATTGCCGTGGCTAGGACTTCCTTAATATGTTGAATAATAGTGGCAAGAGTGGACATCCTTGTCTTGTTCCTGATCTTAGAGGAAATGCTTTCAGTTTTTCACCATTGAGAATGATGTTTGCTGTGGGTTTGTCATATATGGCCTTTATTATGTTGAGATAGGTTCCCTCTATGCCCACTTTCTGGAGAGATTTTATCATAAATGGGTGTTGAATTTTGTTGAAAGCTTTTTCTGCATCTATTGAGATGATCATATGGTTTTTAATCTTCAATTTGTTAATATGGTATATCACATTGATTGATTTGCATATATTTTAGAATCCTTGCATCCCTGGGATAAATCCCACTTACTCATGGTATATGATCCTTTTAATGTGTCATTGGATTTTGTTTGCTAGTATTTTCTTGAGGATTTTTGCATCTGTATTCATCAGTGATATTGGTCTGTAGTTTTCTTTTATTTTTATAGTATCTTTGTCTGGTTTTGGTATCATGGTGATGGTGGCCTCATAGAATGAGTTTGGAAGTCTTCCTTCCTCTGCAATGTTTTGGAAGCGTTTGAGAAGGATGGGTGTTAGCTCTTTTCTAAATGTTTGATAGAATTCACTTGTGAAGCCATCTGGTCCTGGACTTGAACCAATTTCCTTCCTTATGTCTTTCACAGATATATTTTATTTTCTCATACATTAAGTGTTTCAATGAGATTTTCCTAATGAGGACATACTCAGACTGTATTTTTCCAACACCATAAACAGGATTAAATATATTTCCACATGAATAATGAATGATTGTATATGCTTTGATCATTCAAGATTTTCTTGAAGAATAAACTATATTGTCATATGTAACCATTAGCAGAAGTATAGATGACCAGAAGGATAATCACTAGTTGTTACCAAAGCTGTCATATAAGAAACCACACCCCTGACATAAAAGTCCAGTTTATTTTTTTTAAACATATTGCAGTACAGTTTTATGGAAACATTTTAGCCTTTTGTGGTCCTTTATTTCCCAAAGTAGTAAAGGAAAATTAACTAATATCTGAGGACAAGAATGTAACATTTTTGTGACCTTCAGCCCCAAGAGCAAAACCCGTTAGTAGCTATAGACTTTTCTCTGCAGCAATGAGCTAGTGTATAATCAATTTATATTCATCTAACACTGTATATCAAGGTGGAAAATCTTGCTGTGTCTGTGCTTCTGTTTCCTATGAGAGCTAGTACCAGGCTCTACATTAAGTCTTAAGAGATTAGACGCAAACTGGAGTCTCAATGGTTATATAACAATTCTTTGTATCTGACCTCAATCACCTTCTTAACAATCTCTGAGCAATAAACATTTAGTTTAATCCGTAGTTTTCCTCTGGATGAAACAACCTAATCATTAAAACTTCCGATACTTTAAACAAATTAATATTAATAATAGGCAATGTATTTGCCTAATGTTTTCAGTTGTCTCTCTTTCCTTCTCCCTTCCTTCCTTCCTTCCTTCCTTCCTTCCTTCCTTCCTTCCTTCCTTCCTTCCTTCCTTCCTTCCTTCCTCTCTGCTGAGCTCTCTCTTATTTTTCTTATTCCCCTCTCTTATTTTTCTCTGTTGTATTTTCAAAAACTAGTTTTCTTTGGAGTACGGAGACTTTTAGATATTGAGAAATGTCTCATGTGGTCTTTTTTTTTTTTTCATGGAAAGGCATTTTATTTTAAATATAGCAGTGTATACATGTCAATCCCAAACTCCCATTCTATCCCTCACCCCCACCCTTCCCCCTGGTAACCATAAGTTCATTCTCTAAGTTTGTTAATCTGTTTCTGTTTTGTAAATAAGCTCATTTGTATCATTTTTTTTAAGATTCTGCATATAAGTGATATCATATGATATTTGTCTTTCTCTGACTTCACTTAGTATGATAATCTTTAGGTCTATCCATGTTGCTGCAAATGGCATTATTTCATTCTTTTTAATGGCTGAGTAATATTCCATTGTATATATGTACTACATCTTTTTTATCCATTCATCTGTTGGTGGACATTTAGGTTGCTTCCATGTCCTGGCTATTGTAAACAGTGCTGCACTGAACATTGTAATGAACATTGCATGTATCCTTTCGAGCCATGTTTTTCTCCAGATATATGCCCAAGAGTGGGATTGCTTGATCGTATGGTAGCTCTATTTTTAGTATTTTAAGGAACCTCCATACTGTTCTCCATAGTGGCTGTACCAGTTTACATTCCCAGCAACGGTGTAGGAGGGTTCCCTTTTCTCCATACCCTCTCCAACATTTATTGTTTGCAGATTTTTTGGTGATGGCCACTCTAACTGGTGTGAGGTGATATCTCATTGTAGTTTTGATTTGCATTTCTCTAATAGTTAGTAATGTTGAGCATCTTTTCATGTGCCTCTTGGCCATCTGTATCTCATGTGGTCTTAATCCAAAGAAATTAAGAAAAATTAAGCTTCTGAAATATTTAAATAATCTGAAAATATAATGTACAAACCTATAATTTCAAGCCTGAATTTTTCACTATATTCACTGATCAAAATATTTTTGTTTCTTTCAAGAATTTTTATGTTGTGTAGTTTTATTTCTTATGGTTACTACTAATTGATGAATGTTTTGGTATTTTGCAAGTAGACAAAACTTTGGAAATTTTCTGTTACCTTTTAGGCAGAAGTTCTGACTCTCTAAATTTTTTTTTTTTTTTTTTTTTTTTTTTTTTTTTTTTTTTTTTTGCGGTATGCGGGCCTCTCCTGTTGTGAAGCACAGGCTCCGGACGCGCAGGCTCAGCGGCCATGACTCACGGGCCCAGCCGCTCCGCGGCATGTGGGATCTTCCCGGACTGGGCCACGAACCCGCGTCCCCTGCATCGGCAGGCGGACTCTCAGCCACTGCGCCACCAGGGAAGCCCTGACTCTCTAACTTTGCACAGTCATTGAAGCCTCAGGTTCTTTATTTCTCAAATTTAAATAACAACAATTCTTCCTTTTTTTTTTTTTTTTCCCCAACTATGGTTTATGAGGATAAAATTAATCATAAATATGTGGATGTCTTCTGTGTACTATAAATCTTTCTACAGATGCAAAGACATGATATATGGAAAAGAGAGACATTTTTCATCTTATAATTTCCTAAGAAGATACTGTAACAGGATTTTAAAAGCCACCCTCCAAACCTCTGCTGCGATGTGATGCACCATACATACCCCACCGTCCTTTCAATGGTCATGGGTCATACTAAGCTAGGATTAAGAAACAATGTTTATTTAGTCTTAGTAAAGTGGCAAAATCCCTTTTAGCAGAGTTCAAACTTTTACTAAAATGTTGAGAAAAATACTAGAGAAAATGTTTATCTGTCTTGTAAATACATTGAGTCATTCCTAGGCTAGATTGAGGCAAGCCTCCAACTCCACCCATTCCTTATCTTGTTTCTAATTCCTGTGGTAGAAGGAAGAAGTCAACATAATGGAATGATTGTTATCTGGGTCTGGGACATAGAGAAGGCTAAATGAGACTCCACGAAGTAGATGAGGTAAAAGACCAAGAAAACCAAGATGAGAGGAGAAGAAAAAGGCAAACGGGTAAGAGTCCTAATGATTAACACACAGTGACTTAGTATGAATAGATTTGCCACTGGAGGGAAAACAGAAAAGCTCTTTTGTCCTATATTCTAAACTCATAATCTGTGTTTAATAATAGCCTTCCTCCTCGCACATACAGAGACATAGTCAGGAGGTCACAATATTTGCACTAAAATCATGATTATACAAGCACCCAATACTTAGATCATTTTCAGCAGTGGGTCCAATGAGGTATGTATGATGTAGTCTAGTCAATTTATTAATATAAGGTAAAGCAAATGCTATCCTTATGTTAATGAAGATGTTGCTTACCATGTGATTATAATATTTTTATTGAGAAATAATTTATTCACACTTATTAAATGCCTACAAGGTGCCAAGCAATGAACTGGGGAAATAAATTACAGTTGACACTATACAGTGACTTTGGTTAAAGAAGCAGTGGAATATAATTCATGTACACTAATTAGAAACAGCAAATTAATATATATTATAATAAGGAACATTACCACACTCTTACCAAAACCACACCATCACCACACACACACACACACACACACACACACACACACACACACATACACATCTTTATATTTTGTAATCTCAGATTTGAAATATTTGCTATGCATCCTGAATAGTTTTTACTGCTATGTTCTTTGTGTTTAGAGAGAAATTAATATGTATTAAAATTCAAGTGTTTATATGGAAATGTAAAGGAAATAGATAATTAAGACACTTTTATCGAAGAATAGTAAAGTGGGAGAAATCACTCTACCTAATATCAAGTTTTATTAGATAACTAGAACAGTCAAGACTCTGTTATTGGTGGAAGGAATGTCACATAGATCAGTGGAACAATATAGAGAACCAAGAAATACCCTACACAAGTTAGACAACTGATATTTGACAAAGGTGCAAAAGAAATCCAGTGGAGGAAAGACTACTTTCAACAAATGGTTCTAGAACAATTGGATATTCTCAGGCAAAATGGAAACATGAATTTCTACCTAAATCTAATATCTTATAAAAAAATTAACTCAAAGTGGAACATGGACTTACTATACAACTTTTAGAAGAAAATGTAGGGGGAAAATCTTCAGAACCTAAGATTTGGTGAAGAGCTAGATGTGACACTAAACATGTGATCCATGAAAGAAAATAAGGTGGATTTCAACAAAATTTAAAAACTTTGCCCTTCAAAAATCCCTGTTAAAGGATAAAAATCAAGGTACAGAGTGAAAGAATATATTTACAAATCTAGTAAGACATGTATCTAGTAAGACTCATATCTCAAATATATAAAAATCCCTCAAACTCTACAATAAAAAAAACCCAATTAGAAAACAGGTGAGAGACATGAAGCGATATTTCACCAAAGAGAATATACAAATGACAAATAAGCACATGAAAAGATGCCAGTGTATATTGGTCATTTGGGAAATGCAAATCAAAATCACAATGATATACCATTTCACAACCACTAGGATAACTGCAATAAAAAAGACAATAACAAGTGTTGGTGTAGATGTGGGGAAATTAGATCACTTATGCACTGCTGGAAGGAACATAAAACAGTGCTGCCACTCTGGAATATAGTTTGGTAGTTTCTTACAAGGCTAAACATACTCTTACCAAATGATCCAGCAATCAAATTCCTTGTATCTACTTTAATGAGTTGAAAACTTCCATACAAACCCTGCACATAGATGTTCATAGCAGCTTTATTCATAATTGCCAGAACTTGAAAACAAAAGACGTCCTTCAATAGTTTATTAGTTTGCTTTCGTTGCCATAAAAGAGTACCACACACTGGGTAACTTAAACAATAGAAATTTATTTCCCCATAATCCTGGAGGCCAAAAGTCCAAGATCAAGTGTTGGCAGGGTTGATTTCTTCTGAAGGCCTTTCTCTGCTTACAGATGGCCATCTTCTCCATGTATCTTCACATGGTCTTCCCTCTGTGCATATTTGAATCCTAATATTTTCTTATAAGGACACCAGTCATATTGGATTAGGGCCTAGTCTAATGACCTCATTTTTAACTTAATTAATTAAAGGTCCTATCTCTTAGGAAAGTCAAATTCTGAGATAGTAGGGGTTAGGACTTCAACATATGAATAAGGGGGAAGACACATATTAACCTACAATAGTATGTGAATAGATAAATCTTGGTACATCCATGAAATGGAGTACTATTCAGCCCTAAAAAAACAAGCTATCACACCGTGAAAAGACATGGAGGGAACTTAAATGCATATTAATAAATGCAATTTACAATATGAAAAAGCTATATGATTTAGCATTCTGGAAAAGGAAAAACTGTGGAGACAATAAAAAGATCAGGGGTTGCCAGAGGTTGCAGGGAGGGAGGAATAAATAGGTGGAGCACAGAGAAGTTTTAGGGCAGTAAAACTATTCTCTATGATACTACAATGGTGGATACATGTAATTATACATTTGTCAGAATTCATAAAAGGTGTAATACCAAGAGCAGACCCTAATACAAACTATGGACTTTGAATGATAATGATGTATGGATGTAGATTCATTGATTGTAATAAATGTACCACGTTGGTATGGGATGTTGTTAGTAGGGGAGGCTGTTATGGTGTGGGGAAGCTCTGTGTATATGGGGGTCAGGGATATATGGGAATTCTGTACTTTCTGATAAATTTTTCTATAAACCTAAAACTGCTCTAAAAAAATAAAGTCTATTAAAAATTAATGACAATGTGAAATACTGATGGGTATGCAGAAAAACTGGATCTCTCAAATACTATTGGTGGGAATTTAAATTGATAAGGTCACTCTGGGAAATAGGTTGGCAGTTTCTTAAAAAACTGAATATACAGTAATCATATGACTCACCAATCACACTCCTGGGCATTTATCCCAGAGAAATAGAAACTCATATCTGCACAAAAAACTATATAAGGATGTTCAGAGCAGCTTTATTTGTAATTGCTGAAAACTAGAAAGAACCCAAATGTCCTGCAGCAATTGAATGGATAAACTATAATACATCCATACCATGGAATATTATTCAGCAATAAAAAGGAACAACTTAGATGCATCTCAAAAGTATTATGCTGAGTGGAAAAAGCTAACCTCAAAGGTCATATAAGATATAATTCCATTATATAATATTCTTTATATATGTACATACTCAATTGGTGATTGCCAAGGGTTAAGGACGAGAGGGGGATAGGTGTGACTATAAAGGGGTAGCATGAGGGAGATCTTTGCAGTGATTGAGCAGTTGTACTAAGAAATAGATCTCCCTATGCTACCCCTTTATAGGGGTATTGAGGTAGTGGTTACAGAAACCTACACATGTGATAAAATGGCATAGAACTATGCACCAACATTGTAATAATGTGAATTTCCTGGTTTTGATATTATCTTGTAGTTACATAAAATGTAACCTTTGGGGAAAACTGGGTTAAGGGTACATGGAATCTCTGTATACCAACTTTTTGTGACTCTATAATTATTTCAAAGTTAAAAGTTAAAGAATGTACTGTTACAGACATATTAGTATTCAATTGAGACTTTTTTCTTCTAAAATACTTTTATAATAATGAGAACCTTTGAAAAGTCATTGGAAACTGATGAGAAAAATCTTCCAAAATATTCCATGTAGGGAAACAAATAATATTGATTTGTTTATATAAAATGCTTTCTACTGTCTAGGATCTATTTTATGTAGATGGAATTACAATTATGTAAGTTATGCTTTTTTAAAAATAAAAATAAAACTTTCTGACAAAATGATAGATTAGTGCTAAACAAAATGATGTTAAAATATAATAAGATCACAGAAGGAAATTTATGTTTTCAAAGGTCTGATAATTTACTGAAATTAATATGATTTCTCCTTCAAGAGTTTTTAAAAAACATTATTTTTATCCCCTTGCCCATTTTTTGTTCATAAAAATATCATGTTGGACCAGTGGCTCAGAGAGAAATAGAAAAATGTTTTCATTCAGAGTTTGTTTCCATGCTGGAGTGCTTCCTAGTTTAAATTCTCGACAATTCTGTTTTCTCAGCAATATGACATTTATATATTAGATCTGTGATGATCATTATGGCAGTCATTGCATGAACCACTTTCTTGAACTCATAGTAGTAGAAAAGCTCAAACCTTTCCATGAAAGTCCTTGTCCTCATAAAAATTCCTACCATTGAAATTTTTTTATTCTTTCCATCATCCAAACATTCTTGTATATTATTATATTGCTTTGACTAAGTTTCCCCTGTTGATGTATTTCTTTAATAAATTTTTAAAACTAAAAGTATACACACATACAAAATTACATAAAAGTTTGTCAAATATCTCTTGAGTGGAAAAAGAATGGTGGAGGAAGGAGGGTGCTAGTTCTCCATCTTTTCTAGTCTCCATTCCATCTTCTGATAGTGGATATAATATAAGAACAAAAGATTGCTTTGGCACAGCATGGGGAGTTGTGGTATCTCTTTTTTATTAATGCTGCATGAGTACTGGAAAATGATAAATATGTCTTTGCATAGTACCATGACAACCATCAGGTCTTTAAGGATACATATTATTCATTTTAGTTACTTGTTCAAAATTTTCTAACCTACATAGGAAAATATGGATTTCACCTTGGTCTTTTGTGCTAAAAACCTTGATTTTTAAAAATATACATTTGCTGAATAGTTTTTGTTTTCATAAAGTAGATGCTGCAAAATGATTGAAGGTTTTAAATTTTTCATTATTATTACTTTTAATAAATTTATTTATTTTTCGCTGTGTTGGGTCTTTGTTGCTGTGCACGGGCTTTCTCTACTTGCAGCAAGCAGGGGATACTCTTCATTGCTGTGTGCGGGCTTCTCATTGTGGTGGCTTCTCTTGTGGAGCACGGGCTCTTGGCACATGGGCTTCAGTACTTGCGGCACGTGGGCTCAGTAGTTGTGGCTCACGGGCTCTAGAGCGCAGGCTCAGTAGTTGTAGCACACAGGCTTAGTTCCTCCGTGGCATGTGGGATCCTCCTGGACCAGGGCTCGAATCCGTGTCCCCTGCATTGGCAGCTGGATTCTTAACCACTGCACCACCAGGGAAGCCCAAAATGATTAAAGGTTAAATGATGATAAGAAAGAATTATTACTTTTAATTTTGCTGCGATCTGAAAGCATCACTGAGTGCTTGGCTTATTCTGTGGTTCTTTTTATATTCCCGGGAGGAAAGACTTTGTATTAGTCAGGGTTTTTCAGAGAAATTGAACCAGTATTTATTGTAAGGAATTGACACAAGATTATGGAGATTGAGAAGTCCAGACCCAAGGGAACTGATGGTATAGTTCCAGTCTGAGTTTTAAGGCCTGAGAAACAAGACAATGTAAGTTGCAGTCCAAGTCCAAGCTCAAAGGCAGGAAAAAGACCAATGTTCCAACTGGAAGACAGGCAGAGAGAAAAAATTCTTTCTTACTAAGTCTTTTATTCTATTCAGGACTTCAGTGGATTGAATTAGACCTATCCATATTGATGAGGGTAATCTGCTTTACTCAGTCTGTAGGTATTGATACAAATGTTAATCTCATCCAAAAACACCCTCACAGACACCCCCCCAATAATGTTTAGCCAAATACTTGGGCACTTCATGGCCCAGTGAAGTTGACACACAAAATTAACCATCATAGACTTATTCTGCAGTGGTCACTGAGTGTATTTTTTGCTGCAAATGGAATATGAATAACATTAGAAAGGATAAAAGAGAATCAAAACTACACTGATTTCTTTTTATTAGAGGACTCCAGACATCTGTCTTTCTGATATCTTTTTCACCAGTCTTATGTGCACCAAAGGCCAAGAAGAACTGTACTTTCTTATGAAAATGACTCAGAGAGAAATCAGTGTGCTGTGTACAATGTAGTATTTACTACTTTTTATCCAATTTCATTTTCCTGACACTATTGAGTCAGATATCCATTTCTCCACTTAGCCTCCATAGAAATACAGATCACCATGGTACCCAGTAACTTCAGACAGTCCATAGATAACTGTAGACACATCAGGAGGTAATGGAAGCTGTTTCTGTATTATTAGAATCAACAGTGGTTAATTTCCTCACTTACCTATCAGTGTAAAAATAGTATCAGAGAAGAGATAATGGCAGGAGTTATTCCTCTAATAAGCAGGAGTATGAAGCTGCTTCTCCAAATAATAAGTTATATTTATTTAAACATTTACTTATATCATTTAT
Source organism: Phocoena phocoena (assembly GCF_963924675.1). Lineage (NCBI taxonomy): Eukaryota > Metazoa > Chordata > Mammalia > Artiodactyla > Phocoenidae > Phocoena > Phocoena phocoena. Next base: position 61,914,496 of record NC_089223.1, on the reverse strand, counting down.
TCAACACACATTAATGAAACATTGGCTACATTTAAGGTACTGCAAAGTCCTGCAGGGAAACATGAAGATGAATAAAATATTCTATCTTAGGATTTAGCAGAAATGCAAGAAAGCAGTTAGCAATAGGGCAGTCTATTCAGAAGAATGAGATGATGGAAGTTTGAGTGATTTTTGGAAGTCTAGGCAGGCAGCTCCAAAAGTTCTGAAAATACAATAGGGCTTGGGTCATAGTTATTTTAATGAGGAAAATATGTCCAGTCTCTGACTGGACTGAAGAAAGCAAAGACAGCAATGAAGAAATAGACCAATTACTAGAAGTGGAATTTCAGAAGAGAACTAATTTAAAAGAATTGAAACACCTGGTGTGAGAAATCAGATGTGTAGAATAAGGTTGGAGCCCCCGCCCCCATTCAGCAGAAATACAGCACTTTGTTGGGGTCTCATTAATAACAATGGCAAACTGATGCTTAGTCAGAAATGCTGTTGGTGTGAAGATCCTTAGAGAGCACCCATTTTAGTTCATATTTGGTCTTGGGATCTGAGTGCTTTTAGCTTTCAGGTGGATATTTAGTCTCAGCTATGGAAAAGAGGAAAAATACAAAATCAAGTTACAGCATAGGTCTTATAGAAGTCAAAGTTCCCAGCTTCAAGAAGCCATATTTCTATATACTTCTATCACATATCTGCTTCAGTGGTAGAGAAGAAAGAGCACAGGCTTTATAGTTGAATGAGCTAGGGTTAGCACTTTTTGTTACTAAATCGTAATGAGTGAATCATTTAAGCTTCTCATCATTTGTTTCCTTATATTTAAATGTATATAGGGTTGATCAATTGCATTGATGGTCTTAACTTTTCACTTTTCCCATTGTGGGTAGGACATTCTGCCCTACTTCTTGACTCTGGTAATATTCTTGTGATTTGATTTGACCAGTGGAATATTATTACCAAACATGATACAAATAGAGTGTCTCAGTCATCTGTTGCTATATATAAAACCACTCCCAAACATAGTGACTTGAAACAAAAATCATTTTATTTCTGTGGGTCAGCAATATGGGCTTGGCTCAGCTGGATGGTTTTCTGCTGGTCTTTTCTGGGATGGCTTGTTCAGATGCATTCATCTGGTGGCTTGATTTAGGGATTGGTTTGCCTATGATTTCTCACCTGGGGTGATTGGTCTATGTTCCATGTGGTCTTATCATCCTCCAGAAATCTGTATAGAGAATTTTCTCACAGGATAACATGACTTTCCAAGAAGATGAAAGCAGGAGCTGCAAAACCTCTTGAAGCCTAGGCTCAGAAGTTGAACAATGTCATGATGACACATTCTATAAGTCAAAGCAATTCACAAGACCATCCCAGATTCAAGAGTTGAGTAAACAGACACATTGCAAAAATGCATGTATAAAAGGAGAGAAGGAATCATTGTGGCCTTCTTTGTAAACAATTGGACATACAAAGGCATGAAAAGCACTTGCATAGTGAGGCTTGCTACCTCTATCAAATCTTCCAGCTATTTTTCTGGAGGATGAAATCTATGGAATGGAGCTGCACCATTCATCATCCCTCCTATGCCAGGCTAGACTTCAGTCAGCTGACCCCCAGATATGAGTGAACTCAGTCAAGACCAACTAGTTGGCGCACAGTTGACTGCAGATGTGTAGGTGATCCTATTTAAACTGTCACAATCATCCAGTTGACCCAAAGACTCATGAACAATAATAAATAGTTGATATTTTAAGTCACTGAGTTTTCTGTTATTTTCTTACACAGCATTATAGTGCCCATAGATAACTTATACAAGGTATAATAAAGCTAGATTCTCTGAGGACTTTTGTGTATGTTTAGGGGTGTGTGTGTGCATGCATGTTTATGTGTGCAATAGACAAGGGATCTTATCTATTGTGATAAGGGATCAGTATTGTGCCTGGCATACAAGGTGGTCAGTAACTACAGCTGATCCTTGAACAACATGGATTTGAACCACGTAGATCAACTTACATGTGGGTTATTTTCAATAATTGTATTGGAAAATTTTTTGGAGATTAGCAACAATTTGAAAAAGAAACTTGCAGACAAAACATGTAGCCTAGAAATACCAAAAAAAAAGAAGAAGAAGAAGAAGAAGTTAGGTGTGTCATGAATGCATAAAATATACCTAATCTATCTTTACATAGGCATAAGGTGAGTGATATTTATTATAAAATTAATAATGCATTCATTTTGTTACTGTTTTATCATCACAGGTAAGTGGTTTTTTTAAAAATTGCAGCTATGTTTCCAATATTGTTTTATGAATATGACTATGATACTGTATACCATAACAAGTTTATAACAATTTGTTCATTAGTGTACAGGCTAGGCTACCACAAAGCTATCATATTTATTACACTAGGCTACCATAAAGCAATCATATTGCTGCTTTTTTGTTGTCAATGCATGAATCATTATACCTATAAATAAATATAAATTTCTTTTTCATATTATCCTTTCATCTTTGATGTCCAGTGTTAGTAATACATATAGCATCTACAGTGTTTTGTATCATGTAAGATGATATTGATATAGGTACTAACAGACAATTCATCTCATAAACAGAGGATGTAGTATTGATAATACAGTACAGTATTATAAATGTATTTTCTCTTCCTTATGATTTTCATAATGACATTTTATTTTCTCTAGTTTACTTTATTGTAACAATACAGTATATAATATATATAACATACAAAATATCTTTTAATTGACTGTGTTATTGTTAAGGCTTCTGGTGAACAGTAGGCTATTAGTAGTTAAGGTTTTGGGGAGTCAAAAGTTATACTCGGATTTTTGACTATGTGGGGGGTTGGTGCCCCTAACCCTCATGTTGTTCAAGGGTCAACTGTATTCACTGAATGGACTGATTCAGATGCTAATAAATATTATCAGAGAGGCCTTAAAATTTTATTGAAGAGACTATGGTAGTAGAATGTCATGTAAACCCTGATTCTGGATAATTGTAGATACATTTCTTTTTCTCAAAAGTTTGAGTTTTCTGTTGTGAACTGTATTGAGCTAAGACTGATTACTTTTATTTCACAACATAAGTTAGTGGTTTTCTCTGGGGGAGCCAGAAAAGCAGTGCCCTTTAAGGAGCTGCCCTGACCTAGAGCAAATCTACTCAATGTCATCAAAGCTGTATTTTAAATGACCAGGGTCAGAACGGGGGGCGGGGGCTGGAATTCCTGGTGGTCCAGTGGTTAGGACTCTGTGCTTCTCCTGCAGGGGACATGGGTTCAATCTCTGGTCAGGGAACTAAGATCCCACATGCCATGTAGCATGGCCAAAAAAACAAAAACAATAAATAAATGTGAGGGGTGGGTGGGGAATGGATCAAAGAGTGATTGGTTTCTTTTAATTACTCTTCTGACTAATGCATAAATCTCTGGTTACTATTACATTTTAGAGTATGATATTTTTCCTCTGGAAACTTTATGTCAAGGCAGGTAGAATTTACAGTATAAGTAGAATGTATCAAACGCCCTCATTTGTGAGAGACTATTTCCACATGACACATAAAAGGATAGAATTGGCTATTGGGTTGAATTCTAGCTGGTGTGTTTGCACAAATAATTGGTCTAGAAGGCAGTCTTTAAGTGTAAGTAGGCACAATTTTACCATGTTTTTAATGCATTGTATGTTTAGGGTTTAGGGTATTGTTTTTCAAATCTTTTATGCTTTCCACACTTAATTTGAGAAAGAAAGAAAGAGAGAGAGAGAGAAAGATGGAGGGAGGGAGGGAGGAAAGGAAAAGAAGAGAAAAGAAAAGAAAAGAAAAAGGAAAAGAAAATCTTTGTAAGCTAAAAAAAATCTAAATGCAAAATAATTGAAAGGTCTCATTGTAAAGCCCTGTGGTTGTTCTAACCCTGTTGATGTAATGGCTGGTGTTTGCACACAATGCTGCATATTTTGTGAAGAGAAAAAAAGAAGAAAGTAAAGAAAGAAGGAAGGACAGTAAGAAAGAGGGGAGGGAAGGAGGAAGGGAGGGAACCAGAGAAAAAAAAAAGGAAAAAGAGAAAGAGAAAACATCATCTCCAGCAAGACATTTAATCACCTCTGAATGGTATTTCAAGTGTTTGGGGTTTTGTTAGAGCAGGAGACAACTATTAACCTTGTGTAATGTTGTAGAAGTAATTCTTTGGGCAGGAGAAGGAAAGTAGATTACTAGCCCGGGGCAGTAAAGAGTGAATGGGCTTTCGTGACTAAAATCTAGGCATGCTTGATGTCAAGATCTGTTCTCAGATGACAAGAGCTTAATCTCTTTTGTGAGGGTGACAAATGGAATGGTGGATTGGCTGTTATTGATGGTGCAGGCATACATCCAGATTCCCAGAACAGCAGGGAATTTATTTCCATAGAGTCCCACGTAATAAATAGGCAGTGTTGCTATTATCATTATTACTAATAAGTGACAGAAATAGAAAAACATGCTTTCAAATAGTCTAACTAAAACAGAATGGCATTCTCATTAGCGAAATATTAGCTTTGCAGGTTTGTTGTTCCTGATTGATGGGGGAAGAACTGAGGCAAAAAATTGGGAGGAGTTGACTCTTAACTTGTTCACATCACTAACTAGTCAGTAAGTAACCTTGGGCAAGTGCTCCAACCTCTGTGAATTTTAGATCTTTTAATCTAGGTTACTTGTCCTAAAAATACTGCAAAAAGCAACAAACAAGATAATATTTGTATGAAAAAAGCTCTGTGGAAAGTAGTACACAGAGAGAGACCTTCAAGATGGCAGAGGAGTAAGACGTGCAGATCACTTTCCTCCCCACAAATACATCAAAAAAATCTACATGTGGAACAGTTCCTACAGAACACCTACTGAATGCTGGCAGAAGACCTAAGACTTCCCAAAAGGCAAGAAAATCCCCATGTACCTGGGTAGGACAAAAGGAAGAAGAAAAAACAGAGACAAAAGAATAAGGATGGGATCCACACCTCTGGGAGGGACCTGTGAAGGAGGAAAAGTTTCCACACACTAGGGAGTCCCTTCACTGGTGGAGATGGGGGGGTGGGTGGAGGGAAGCTTCGTAGCCACGGAGGAGAGCACAGCAACAGGGTGCAGAGGGCAAAGCAGAGATTCCCTCACAGAGGATCGGTGCCAACCAGCACTCACCAGCTGGAGAGGCTTGTCTGCTCACCTGCCAGGGTGGACAGGGGCTGGGAGCTGAGGCTCGGGCTTCGGAGATTGGATCCCAGGGAGAGGACTGGGGTTGGCTGCGTGAACACAGCCAGAAGGGGTCTAGTGCGGCACAGCTAGCCGGGAGGGAGTCTGGGGAAATGTCTGGACCTAGTGAAGAAGCAAGAGACCATTGTTTCGGGGTGCGCAAGGAGAGGGGATTCCTTCCCACTGTGCTCACAGAAGGCAGAGCACCACCTGAGTGAGCTCCAGAGATGGGTGCGAGCCACAACTATCAGCTCAGACCCCAGAGATGGGCATGAACTGCTAAGGTTGCTGCCGCTGCCATCAAGAATCCTGTGGACAAGCGCAGGTCACTATCCACACCCACCCCACCCCGGGAGTCTGTGCAGCCCACCTCTGCCAGGACAAGTTCCCTGGCAGAACACATGGTGCACCTCAGGCTGCTGCAATGTCATGCCAGCCTATGCTGCCTCAGGCTCCCCAACATTCCAATTATGACTACTGTACCCCACCCCTCCCACCCAGCATGAGTGAGCAAGGGAGCCCTAATCAGCCACTTCTTCAACCTCCAACTGTCTGGGTAGGAACAGACTCCTGAGGCGGCCTACACACAGAGGTGAGGCCAAAACCAAAGTTGAACCCCAGGAGCTGTGCGAACAAAGAAGAGAAAGGGAAATCTCTCCCAGCAGCCTCAGGAGCAGAAGATTAAATCCCCACAATCAACTTGATAAATGCTGCATCTGTGGAATACCTGAATAGACAATGAATGTTGCCAAAATTGAGGCAGTGAACTTTGGGAGCAACTGTAGACTTGGGGTTTGCTTTCTGCATCTAATTTGTCTCTGGTTTTATATTTATCTTAGTTTAGTATTTAGTGCTTATTATTACTGGTAGATTTGTTTATTAGTTGGGTTGCTCTCTTCCTTTTTTTATATATATATATTTTTTTCTTTTTTCTCTTTCTGTGAGTGTGTATGTATATGCTTCTTTGTGTGATTTTGTCTGTCTAGGTTTGCTTTTACTATTTGTCCAAGAGTTCTGTCTGTTCGTTTTTTTCTTTTTGTTTTTTTGCTTTTGTTTTTTGCTCTCTTCCTTTTCTTCTGAACTGTATGGCTGGCAGGGTCTCAGGGCTCCTGCTGGGTGTCAGGTCTGAGGGTCCAAGGTGGGAGAGCCAAGTCCAGGACATTGCACTACCAGAAACCTCTTGGCCCCACGTAATAACAATCGGTGAGAGCTCTCCCAGAGATCTTCATCTCGACACTAAGACCCAGCTCCACCCAATGGACAGCAAGCTCCAGTGCTGGACGCACCATGCCAAACAACTAGCAAAACAGGAACAGAAACTACCCATTAGCAGAGAGGCTGCCTAAAGTCATACTAAGTTCACAGACATTCCGAAACACACTACTAGACGTGGCCCTGCCCACCAGAAGGACAAGATACAGTCACACGCACCAGACACACAAGGGTCACACAGGCACATGTACCCTACACCAGGAAGCCTACACAACCCCTTGAACCAACCTCACCCACTGGGGGAAGACACCAAAAATAATGGGAACTACAAACCTGCAGGCTGCGAAAAGGAGAACCCAAACAAAGTAAGTTAAAAAAAAATGAGAAGACAGAAAAATATGCAGCAGATGAAGGAGCAAGGTAAAAACCCACCAGACCAAACAAATGAAGAGGAAATAGGCAGTCTACCTGAAAAAGAATTCAGAGTAATGATAGTAAAGATGATCTAAAATCTCAGAAATAGAATGGAGAAAATACAAGAAACATTTAACAAGGACCTAGAAAAACGAAAGAGCAAAAAACCAATGATGAACAACACAATAAATGAAATTAAAAATTCTCTAGAAGGAATCATAGCAGAATAACTGAGGCAGAAGAATGGATAAGTGACCTGGAAGATAAAATAGTGGAAATAGCTACCACAGAGCAGAATATAGAAAAAAGAATGAAAAGAATTGAGGACAGTTTCAGAGACCTCTGGGACAACATTAAACACACCAATATTCGAATTATAGGGGTCCCAGAAGAAGAAGAAGAGAAAAAGAAAGGGTCTGAGAAAATATTTGAAGAGATTATAGTTGAAAACTTCCCTAACATGGGAAAGGAAATAGTCAATCAAGTCCAGGAAGCACAGAGAGTCCCATCAGGATAAATCCAAGGAGAAACATGACTAAACACATATTAATCAAACTATCAAAAATTAAATTCAAAGAAAAAATATTAAACTCAGCAAGGGAAAAACAACAAATAACGTACAAGGGAATCCCCATAAAGTTAACAGCTGATCTTTCAGCAGAAACTCTGCAAGCCAGAAGGGAGTGGCAGGACATATTTCAAGTGATGAAAGGGAAAAACCTACAACCAGGATTACTCTACCCAGCAAGGATCTCATTCAGATTCAACAGAGAAATTAAAACCTTTACAGAGAAGCAAAAGTTAAGAGAATTCAGCATCACCAACCCAGCTTTACAACAAATGCTAAAGGAACTTCTCTGGAAGGAAGCACAAAAGAAGGAAAAGACCTACAAAAACAAACCCAAAACAATTAAGAAAATGGTCGTAGGAATATACATATTGATAATTACCTTAAATGTAAATGGATTAAATGCTCCAACCAAAAGACACAGACTGGCTGAATGGATACAAAAACAAGACCCATATATATGCTGTCTACAAGAGACCCACTTCAGACTTAGGGACACATACAGACTGAAAGTGAGGGGATAGAAAAAGATATTCCATACAAATGGAAATCAAAAGAAAGCTGGAGTAGCAATACTCATATCAGACAAAACAGACTTTAAAGTAAAGGCTATTACAAGAGACAAAGAAGGACACTACAAAATGATCAAGGGATCAATCAAAGATGAAAATATAACAATTGTAAATATTTGTGCACCCAACATAGGAGCACCTTAATACATAAGGAAAATGCTAACAGCCATAAAAGGGGAAATCAACAGTAATACAATAATTGTCGGGGACTTTAAAACACCACTTTCACCAATGGACAGATCTTCCAAAATGAAAACAAATAAGGAAACCTGAGATTTAAAAGACATGTAAGACCAGATAGACTTAATTGATATTTATAGGACATTCCATCCAAAAACAACAAAATACACTTTCTTCTCAAGTGCTCATGAAATATTCTCCAGGACAGATCATATCTTGCATCACAAATCAAGCCTTGGTAAATTTAAGAAAGTTGAAATCATATGAAGTATCTTTTCTGACCACAACGCTATGAGACTAGTTATCAATTTCAGGAAAAAAATCTGTAAAAAATACAAACACATGGAGGCTAAACATTACATTACTAAATAACCAAGAGATAACTGAAGAAATCAAGGAGGAAATAAAAAAATACCTAAAAAGAAATGACAACGAAAACACGATGACCCAAAACCTATGGGATGCAGCAAAAGCAGTTCTAAGAGGGAAGTTTATAGCAATACAATCCTACCTCAAGGAACAAGAAATCTCAAATAAACTACCTAATCTTACACCTAAAGCAATTAGAGAAAGAAGAACAAAAAACCAAAAGCAGAAGGAAAGAAATCGTAAAGATCAGATCAGAAATAGAAGACAAAGAAATGAAGGAAACAATAACAAAGATCAATAAAACTAAAAGCTGATTCTTTGAGAATATAAACAAAATTGATAAACCATTAGCCAGACTCATCAAGAAAAAAAGGGAGAAGACTCAGTTCACCAGAATTAGAAATGAAAAAGAAGAACTAACAGCTAACACTGCAGAAATACAAAGGATCATGAGAGACTACTACAAGCAACTCTATGCCAATAAAATGGACAACCTGGAATAAATGGACAAATTCTTAGAAAAGTACAAACTTCAAAGACTGACCAGAAAGAAATAGAAAATATGAACAAACCAATCACAAGCACTGAAATTGAAACTGTGATTAAAAATCTTCCAGCAAACAAAAGTCCAGGCCCAGATGGCTTCACAGGTGAATTCTGTCAAACATTTAGAGAAGAGCTAACACCTAACTCTTCCAAAATAGAGCAGAGGGAGGAACACTCCCAAACTCATTCTATGGGGCCACCATCACGCTGATACCTAAAGCAGACAAAGATGTCACAAAAAAGAAAACTGCAGACCAATATCACTGATGAACATAGATGCAAAAATCCTCAACAAAATGCTAGCAGACAGAATCCAACAGCATATTAAAAGGATCATACATCATGATCAAGTGGGGTTTATCCCAGGAATGCAAGGATTCTTCAATATATGCAAATCAATCAGTGATACACCATATTAACAGATTGAAGAATAAAAACCATATGATCATCTCAATAGATGCAGAAAAATCTTTTGACAAAATTCAACACCAATTTATGATAAAAACGCTCCAGAAAGTGGGCATAGAGGGAACTTACCTCATCATCATAAACGCCATATATGACAAACCCACAGCCAACCTCATTCTCAGTGGTGAAAAACTGAAAACATTTCCACTAAGATCAGGAACAAGACAATGTTTCCCACTTTCACTGCTATTATTCAACAGAATTTTGGAAGTTTTAGTGACAGCAATCAGAGAAGAAATAGAAATAAAAGGAATCCAGATCGGAAAGAAGTAAAACTGTCACTGTTTGCAGATGACATGATACTATACATAGAGAATCGTAAATATGCCACCAGAAAACTACTAGAGCTAACCAATGAATTTGGTAGAGTAGCAAGATACAAAATTAATTCACAGAAATCGCTTGCACTCTTATACATTAGCGATGAAAAATCAGAAGGAGAAATTAAGGAAACACTCCTATTTACCATTGCAAGAAAGAGAATAAAATAGCTAGGAATAACCCTTCATAAGGAGAGAAAAGACCTGTATGCAGAAAACTATATGACACTGATGAAAGAAATTAAAGACTATACAAACAGATGGAGAGATATACCATATTCTTGGAATGGAAGAATCAACATTATGAAAATGAGTATACTACCTAAAGCAGTCTACAGATTCAATGCAATCCCTATCAAATTACCTATGGCATTTTTTACAGAACTAGAACAAAAAATTTTACAATTTGTATGGAAACAAAAGACACCTGGAATAGCCAAAGCAATCTTGAGAAAGAGTAATGGAGCTCGAGGAATAAGACTCACTGATTTCAGACTATATTACAAGGCTACAGTAATAAAGGTAGTATGCTACTGGCATAAAAACAGAAATATAGATTAATGCAGCAGGATAGAAAGGCCAGAGACAAACCCATGCACCCAGATCAAAGTAAGTGTTTCCAGCACCCCGTATGTTCCCTCATGCTTCCTCTCAGTTGGTATACACTCAAGGATAACTGCTATTTTAATCTCTAACATCATAGATTTGCTTTGCCTACCTTGAAATTCATGTTAATCAAACATAGTATATATGCTTGATTCTGGCTTCTTTGGTTCAATCTTATGGGTGTATCCATATTTTTGTCTGCAGCAATAGTTTTTTTTTTTTTTGCCATTGCTGTTGACAGTTTTCATTCGTTCGTTTTACAGTTGTTGGGTATTTGGATTGTTTCCAGCTTTTGATTTTTGTAAATAAAACTGCTATGAACATTCATAATAGTCTTATACAGGTCTTTTCCTTGTCAAAGCACCCATTTCTTCTTGAGATATATTTAAATTTGCAGCAATAGGATGTGTGTTTGTGTGTGTGATTATAACAGATACTGTCAAACTGTTTTCCAAAGTGTATGTAGCAACTTACAACCCATAAGAAATGTATGAGTGCTCCAGTTGTGCCATATCCTCATTGACACTTGATATTGGTCAGTGTTCGTATTGTGAATAAAATAAAAAGTATATATCTCTGTATAATTTTAACCATTCCTGTGGGGATGTAATGTCTCATTGTTATTTTAGTTTACATTTCTGTGAGGACAAATGATGCCGAATATTTTTTCATATGCTTATTTTTCATTTTCATTTTACTTTTGGTGATGTTCCCTTTCAAGTTTCGTTCACTTAAAAAATTAGATTGTAGGATTCTGAGTTCGAGTCCTTTGCTGTACCTAAATATCGGGAATATCTTTTCTCTGTAGCTTGCCATTTCATTCTCTTATTGTAATTTTGATGACAGAACTTTTTTGTTTGTTTGTTTTTTGTGGTATGCGGGCCTCTCACTGTTGTGGCCTCTCCCATTGCGGAGCACAGGCTCTGGATGCGCAGGCCCAGCGACCATGGCTCACGGGCCCAGCCTCTCCGCATCATGTGGGATCTTCCCGGACCAGGGCACGAACCCGTGTCCCCTGTATCAGCAGGCGGACTCTCAAGCACTGTGCCACCAGGGAAGCCCGATGACAGAACTTTTTAATTCAACATTTTTTTCTTTTATAGTTAGTGGTTTTGTGTCCTGTTTAAGAAATTATGCCTATCTAGGGTTAAAAAGATATTCCCTTATGTTTTCTTCTAGAAGTTTTTGTTTTATTTTTCACACTTAGGATTATGATCTATCTCAAATTATTTTTGTATATGGTGTGAGGTAAGGGTCAATTTTATTTTTTTCCTTTATAGATATCTAATGGACAAGCACAATTTATTGAAAAGACTGGCCTTTCAGTCTGAATTACAGTGGTACTTTGTTGTAAATCAGGTGACCATATGTGTGTGAGTCTATTTCTGGATTTTATAATCTGTTCCATTAGTTTCTTTGTGAACACGTTTTTATTATACTTTTGTTCATATTTGATATCAATTGCAGTGTTTGTGATTTTGCATTCTTCAATAAAGTAAGACAAACATTTAAAATTTTGGAGCCATTGGATGGTAAAGTTATTCTTTCTCTGAAATAAATGAGTTGTTTGCTGTCAAACCCTACTTAATTTTCTATAAACAATCACAAATTCAGAATCAAAAGGGACTTTTCTGCATTGGTTTCAAGTATTGATTTATCAATATTCTTCTTTATAGGGTTTAAATTTCAAGTTCAGTCCATAATGTGTTATTTATTTATCTATTCATACATTCACTGTTTGAGGACTTGCTACTTTGTTCTCAGCATTAATGCCAGTATCACTCATATATCAATTCAGATACTGACACATGACATGTATCTGCATATGCTATTAAACCATATAGGTAAAGGTAGGAATGGATTAGATTGAGGAATGGGGAATGGATTTGGGGGATAGGATCTATGGTTCACAATAGAAACTAAAATTTGCATTTTGAGTCATTCTTGGCCATAGAAATGCTAAACAAATAATAGCTATGGATTTTTGATTCTTGGGAATTTTTTTTTCTAAGAAAGATCCCTTGATACAGAGTGACTGACTAATTCTCCCATGTTATTCCACTTAAATTCAATTATTAACTACCTATTATTTAGAGAGAAGAATTTTCTTTTAGAGCATGTGTGAATCTGATGTATTCCCACAGAAAAAAATAGTAAAGCTACTCAAAATACTATTAAAAATGTATTGCAAGTAAGAGCTCTGTTTTCTTTTCCCATTTTAAAAAAAAGAAAATACAAGTTATTTGATGATGGATTCAGTTTGCTTTGAGTAGTCTTTTATCACAGGTTTCAAAGGGAGATTTCTTTGAAGCACATCTTTGCTGAGACATAAAAAACACAAGTTGGCTAAAGCTGACAAGTTTGCTATAGTGACAGTCTGGAATATAGGAAGAAATAGGAGGCATTCTCAATTGCAATGAACAGCTACAAAAACCTGCCTCCTACTTTTTACTGTAGGGTGTGTTGAACGTTACACATCTTTCTCCTGAGATAGGATTAAAATTGATCATTTTCTTATTAAATTCAAAGAGTGTGTTTCAACAGTATTCCATTTAGCCTCCAAAGAGCAAAACTGGGAGGTTAAATGTGAATCATAAAACTCTGTTTATCAATAAGCAGATTGGGTAGGTGGAAAAGGCAATGGCCAATAAGAGTTGATATGTGGTGGTCATTGATTCTATTTAATATTCTGAAGCTTTCTTTTTCACTTTTTTCTGTCCAAAAAAAGAAATTAAACCAGGCAGGATTTCAGTTAGTTTTTTGAATAAGTTGTGTAGGTTCTTAAAGAATAAAATTCAACAGAATGGTTCAGGCTTCATAAAATAGATCATCATTGTTCTAAAGCAGCATAGTCATAAAAAACAATAACAGCAAAAATATATCTGTTGGCTAAGTAACTGATACCTTTTATCATGGTTTAAAAAGTCTAATAGGCTTTTAAAAATACAAATGAGAAGATTCCTTGTTACTTATTTCAATATACTGCATTTTATTGCTTTTGTAATTATGTTACTTTCACCAATTCATCCTACTTTAGCATATTGCAGATAGATTTTTAATGCAATTAGTTTGGTATAAATACAGCAACTTTCCAAATATTTAGTATCTTGGTTATAGAACATAATACTGAGAATATCACTACCCTTAAATCATCTGTTCTCAGGGAATATATTTTCTCCTTCAGAACCTTTTAGCTTTTCTATCAACACTGCTGGTCAAACAAACATGTTTCACAGTAGTGTCTAGTGGAAACTTAATTTAAAAATAAAAGATAATTTCTATTCCTAGACAGGTACATTTTAATCTGTATTAGGAAATCACAAAAGACATTTATCAACCATAAATTTAGTCAGTCATGGTGCTAGTAGAAAACAGAAGGCACACTCAAAATGTTAACTGATAACGAGTTAAAAGAAGGGGCTAATTATGAGGAGATTGGCAGAATTAAGAGAAGCAAAAAGGGATAGTGAAGCATTCAGGGGCCCACAACGATGGAAAGCCATGACTGCTCCAAATCCTGCTGGCGTAAGGTTAGAGAGTGACACCCATCAGAACCCAGTGACAGCTGAGGCTGTGGGAAATGGACTGCCCAATAGTAGTGGACAGACATAGGGGAGCACAGCCACTGCCAAAATCATGGGTTGGGAGGGAGGGAGCTTAGGTGTGGCAGAAATCAGTACCTGATAACTTTTTCCTCTTACTTCTTTTCTCCTGGTAGTGCCTCCTATTGGTTGAAACCAAGATGCCAGAAGGCAAGAGATACCAAGTAATGTAGTTCTGGGACAAAGATCAGGGCAAAGAATGGGTCCCGAATGGTAAAAATAAATGCAAAATATCTAGCATAGTCAATCCCTTTTTTCCAATTAGCGTTCATTCCCATTCTTCATCTAGATATACAGATCTGAAATACAAGGGAAAAGAATCCTCAAACATAGAGGAAACATAAAATTTTATTACCTACATTATCACTTTGGGGAGATGTTATTGTAGCTAGAATTTCATCAGAAATTTTAATTGTAATGTTATTGAGCATTAGTGCCCTTCATAGAAAATATCAATATCAGGGATGGATGGAAAGGAGAAAAAAGATTAATATAAAACATAGCTGATCATAGTGTCCACTTCTGTAGCTGATTATAATGCTTAGGTTACAAGGCTTGTTGAAATTACAGCTTCATTCTTTGGTTACCAATTTCATGTTCCCTTTATTCCCTGCCAACATCAGTTGGTGAGGTTTTTTCTTTTTTTTTCTTAATGGGGTGACCCAAATCTTCACACCTATAGAACCCAAGTCTCTAGTGGCCCTGACTAGATTATGTTGTCCCAGTTACTCATTGGCAATTAATAAAAGAATGGCTGTGCTAACAGGTGCCACTGTGAGTTGCCTGGTTTTCAAAATTCTCTTTGTCCCACTGGTTGGAAGCAATCAAATTTTTCCTTGGAAATTGAATTAATTATTCTAACCAGTACTCTGACCTCATTCTTTGCCCATTGGTTCTTCAAAATGAGAAGCCCAAGATAGCCTGAAGTCAGTCTCAGTTGCTATTTCAGTGGAATCATGACTATGTTCCCTCCTAGTGTTTGGAAGCATCAGCGTTCCAGTCACACTGAGGTCACTTCTAGTGCACTATTCGGTGTATTAGTAAGAAGGGCTATTCCCACATCTACTTCTTGTTCCTCAGACTCATGCATTCTGTCTACAGAGGAGTTGGCTCTATTTATTGTCTACTGGCTTAAAGCATATTCTGCGTCGTGTAAACAGCACTACAGACTCACAGGGGGTCTTTACTTACCAAGTGCCATTCTTGCACCTTTGTTGGCTAATCCACCACTTTATCAACCAACTGCTTTCTGGGGAATGTGATTAGACTAGAGAACACATTGAGAGGAGCACTTTGCTATATTTCTTTCACTGTAAAATGTGTCCCATCAGCAAAAGTGATTTTTTTTATGATACTAAGGTGATGAATGAGGCATTTTGATAGTCCCTGCATAGCAATATTGGTAGAGTTTTGCAGAAAATCTGTTTTTGGAATATGACTATATTCCTATGAGAACGGACTTTGTGAAAAAAAACTCCAGAGTAATCAACTTTTACCTGGTGAATAGATAGCTCCCCAGGAAATTGGGAGCCTAGCATTTACTTCTGCTGTTGACATGTTAGATACTCAGCGACAGATGTGATCAGATTAATCTTAGTGAAGGGAAGTCTATGTTGTCCATGTTATTGAGCCTGTGCATAGCCTCCATCCCTGCCACTATGGCCACTTTGTAAATGGGCCCATTAAACAAGCAACTTAGTGGCCAAGGATAGAAGCTGACTTATATACACACAACAGGTAACTTTTTTCACTTGATTGGTGACGCCTTCACTTCACTGGAGAGACTTTATGTGGCCCATGAATATTTTCACGTTCTGTGCTCATTCTGAAATGTTTATCCACAGTCCTCTCTTTTAGATTCCTTTGTCACCTATTTTCCAATCTTGTTTTTTTCTGATACATGCCCAACTACTAACCTTTTGTCTACTGACTATGAACTAATGTAGATTTTACATCAAGTCATCCATCTCACCTTCCAGTTTTCCATAGTAAGTGGACAAGCAGACGCACTGACCAAAAATCCCCACCCCAGTTTTCAAAGTTTTACTTCTTTCTAACTGGTGTCTTCAAAGTTAGCAGAGAGATCTGAAGTAATTGAACATTTAACTGCCATTGAATCTCTATAGCACTTACAATCAAGCTTTGTATCTGATCCACAGTCATGTTTGCACTCCAGCTATGTGAGAGAAGCTTCATAGCAGCTTTCTGTACTTTGAAAAGGAATTCCAGTCTTTGAGTTAATTTGTGTGTTTGTGTGTCCTTTAGAAGCAACAAATATGTCTTAAATTTTTACATCAACAATGTCAGTATAGCAACTAAATGCTGTGGAAAATTGATCTCCCAAAGCCTCATTGCACTGAACTCCATCTCATGCCACCTGTGACAATTTGAGTAACCATGGTGCCACTGCAACCATGAAGTACCAGTGTCCTGTTGCCCCCTAGCAAAGAGATAATCTGTCTGCTCATCAAATATGTGATACATGAATCCTGAAATTCAATACCTGGGGGTATTCCTGGAAAAATTCTTGTATCAGCCATGGTTCTGGCAAAAAATTGTTGACATACTCAAGGACGTCATTAAGAGAGTATAAAGATGAGATTATTTACAAAGTGAGGGTAGGGTTAAGGGTAACAATAAAAAAGGATAAAAACCCTAGGAATTAGCAACAATTAGTATGGAACAGTTGCCAAGGACTAGCTATTACCAGGCCTGGCTTTAAGGGAAAAATGGGGAGTAATGTTTTTGGAACTTATTGAGAGGAGACACTTGGCTGACTGACAACCAAGTGGAGAGGATTCTAGCCTCCAAATTTCTCCTCTTTATAAGGATACCAGTTATGTTAGATTAGGGGCCTACCCTACTCTAGAATGACTTCATCATAATTAATTACATCTATAATAACTATTTCCAAATAAAGTCACATTCTGAGGTGCTGGGGGTTAGGACTTCAACATATGAATATTTGGGGGGACACAATTCAACCCATAATCCTAATACGTAATACAATGGATGGCCCAGAGTAGATACCCAGTAAATATCTTTGAATAAATGTATGAGTAGAAGAAAACAGATGAGAACCCATTTCTCTATTTTTAAAATTTTGGGGGTGTTAAATCTTATGCCCTATCAATTAATCTACATCTGATTCTCCTGAAAACTATTAATTTAAGAAAGTTGAGCTTGTATCAGGATTTTCTATTTGCCCCTAATAATTAATTTGTGACATAAGAACTGTGTACTGTATTGGGTAATAAATCCTTCTACTCAAGTTTTACCTCTGGCAGTGTCCATTTAGCCAGTTTCAGAGACAGAAATCTTTCACACCCATAAATGTCATTCTGACCTCTGAATTATCAGTTTACCCCCTGCATTATGAGATTTGATTAAAAAATTATTGCTTGAGCTAGTTACCTGCAAGTACCTTTGAAGCTCATAAAATAATCCAATCACTTTTAAATCTAATTTCAATATTTATCCCAGTGATAACCTGTGCATAAGAACAATTAAGATAATTTTTGCCAACCCCCTCTGAGTCACTTACCCAAGTTAATTTCATTTGCTCTCCTGCTGCCTGTCCTGCTACCTCCTACATTTAAATCCATCTTTACTTTCTAAAATTCACAGGCAGCTTTTTCTTTTCCAGCATCTAAAATTCACAGGAAGCTTTTCCTTTTCCAACAAACACTCTCCAAGATTTTTGAACATGGAAACAAAAGATTCTGATATTTTTAATTTCCCCATCGAATTTTCTCCTCTGCCAAATCCTAAGTAGCAATAATGTGTTTACAAAGCTTTTCTGCAGGAGCCCATCCATAGAACCTTACAATGCTGTGCTGTGTAACAGTCCCCTGGAGTTGGAACCCTTGAATTAAGTATTGAGTTAGGAATTTAGGTATTAAATAAGATAAAGTTACATATCACTATGTTAAGCAAGAATTAATTTTTTTTTTCTGTTACTTAGCTATTATTTGGTCCTTTCATCTTCACTGCAACTCTATTATGAACTTCATTTAACACATGAGGCAATTTTTAGAGATTAGTTAACCTGTTCAAAGACATGGTGGCAGAGTCTTTGCCTACTCGGTAGTGGTAGTAGAGTTAAATTTATTTTATTTTATTATTATTATTTTTGGCGGTACGCAGGCCTCTCACTGTTGTGGCCTCTCCCGTTGCAGAGCACAGGCTCCAGACGCGCAGGCTCAGCGGCCATGGCTCACAGGCCCAGCCGCTCCGCGGCACGTGGGATCCTCCTGGACCGGGGCATGAACCCGTGTCCCCTGCAAAGGCAGGCGGACTCTCAACCATTGCGTCACCAGGGAAGACCTAGAGTTAAATTTAGAACCACAGCTGTCTTCCTTCAGAGCCCACCATCACTTACAACATCACCAACTATTTAAGAGCAGTTCAACAAAGTAGCAGGCTGGACCGGTCTCTAACCACATCTGCTTTTTTTTTTTTTTTTTTTTTTTTTTTGCCTTGAACTCTCTTTGCCCAGATAACTCTTTCTCATCTTTTGGGTTTCTGCATAGACATCAACTATGCAGTGATACCTTCCCTGCTCACACTTGTCATTTCTAATTGGTGGGATTTATTTCACTCATAGTTTCTTATTTAATGTCTATTTTCCTCATAAGTTGGTTAGGGCAGGGATGTCTCTGACTTGCTTACCGCCATGTCTGTAGCACAAAGTACAGTTCTTGACTGTGCTCCATACATGTTCCTAGATACACAGATGAATAACAATACATATGTCACTATGTTTTTCTTACATAGGGCCTAAAATGCAAATAAAAGTCTTGCAAGTATTATGCTCAATAAGTGCCAAGAAAAATTCAGACAGAACAGTTAGGATTTGTAAAGGAAGTACCTCTTTCTTCTCAAATATTCTGAAAATTTATGCAGGAGGTAATAGCACAATGCCTATTTTAGAGACCTTTAGATTCCATGAAATGCTACAAAAACATGTACACATTTATAACACGATACCCTTTTCTACAAAGCTATAAACATTGATGCATTTGATTAAAATAAGAATTAGTGCTCCAAAAAACACTAGCTTGGAGTAATATTTTCAATTTTAATTGGAATTCTTACTGTTCATAGCATATGTTCTCATAAACATTGAACCTGTGCTTTGCATCTCCCATTTTAGAGACCATAGTTTACTTATTAGATTAGATCTATTTAAAATTCACCTTAATAAGATTTTAATGCAAGCATGAATCACGAATAAGAAATTAAATGGTTTTTATTTAAACGTATCAAATTATTTGTTCATAGTAAGGTGATTAAACATAAAATAATATTTAAACACTTGATGCCTATTACTATGGAAAACCCATAGGTATTAGCTCTTCAAATTTATGTCTGATAACTTCTAGTCAAGTGGTTCTGAACATCAGAAACATTTAGGGGAGCATTTTAAGGTAACACAAATGGTTTTGTCTAATTCCTGGATATTCTTAGTATGTTTGGGTTAGAGCCATGAAATCTGTACTTTTGAGGAATTTTCCAGTGATTTAAATTTTCACATGGGTTTGGGAATAACCAAACTCTTCAGTAACAAGATACCATATTTGATTTTGCTTCATATATCAACTACTCCTTAATGATGCATTAGTAACTTGGGGAGTTGAATTATTTCATACAGCAGTCACTCGAACTTTCACCCTTTTTTTCCAACCAAAATATAGGGGCCAGGAATTTTCATTCATCCTTTATTTAAATAAAATGGGATATAAGGATAGGCAGTAATCTTGGGGCTGAAATTAATATAATGGCACTTGGGTGCAATTATTTTATGCATTGAATTTTGCACTAGACACTATATTTCGAAGTGTAGTAGGAGGCCATATAAAACTCAATTCTTCTCTTATATTTATCTCTCTTCAACATGTGCTTTTCTTTTAAAAGCAGAATAAAGATTCATAACCAGAAAATTGTAACTAAAAATGTATATGAGGAGTATGTAATTTTCAAATCTTAATTTTGCTTTCTTAACCTAAATCCCAAATTACTTTCAAAAGCTTCCATTATGCCTGTATTATATAATGCTTCATTTAAGAAGCCAAGTTTTGGAAGAAAGTGTAGGAGAACTTTACTTAGATCCGTTATGCAAGAATACCAGGACTGTCTTAACCAAGCTTCACAGAATTGATGCACAAAGAGATGAAGGTGAGATGGGAAAGAGCTTTTATTTCTTATGAATGCCTTTTTCCCTTTGAAATGCTATGTTTAACTGTGAAACCATTTTCTAGGTCCCAACAGTATTAGTGTGAGCTAGAATCTCAATAAATGTTTTTCTATGGAAATCTTCAAAGTGTCTGATAGAAGTGTTAACAATGACAGATGAGGCAGCTTGGAGTGGTGTTTACCATGATAGAGTGGCATTGCCGTCATAGTCAATCTGGATGAAGCTACATGCAGATCACATATTATAGTTGGCTTGAGGACAGATGATTCTTTGTTGAACAAGAATCACAGAATCTGATGGCTCATCTTTGTGTGTCAAATTGGGTTAATTTCTAAAAATGTTTATGTCTCAATTTTCTTTCCTAAAAGTCTCAAGTCAGTAGGTTAGTTTGGAAGTTGGAGAAGACGCATTTTCAGATTTGTTACTTAAAGTTTTTCAAGTTTTATACTGTACAGTCCTAGGAAATAATTCATGATGGTCTTGGAAACCAGGAAAGAAGATAAAATAGAGATTTTCCTCTTCCCTAATATTTTCCAATTCTCATTTTAATTGGAAAAAGTTTACTTCTTAGTTCCTAAATATTGTTCCAGCAATTTGATTTGTCACATAATTATAGCACAAAGCACATACATTATAGATGCTTGAATCATTATTTCAAATAGTACTTTGCCATTTGTGGATTTAACATTTGAGGTTTCATCAATTATCCCATAACCATAAATATTTGTGTCCTGCAAAAATTTATTATTTGGAGAAAGCACAAACTTGAACTTTGTGTGCTGATATGCTGGAGCCTGTCACTGATACAGGCACTTTAACCAACTGGGTCTCAGGTCATCTTTGGGCTTCAACTCATTGTCACCTGTGAAAGAAGTGACTTCAGGCCCCAAGCATTTTATAGTTCATGAAAAAGTAGCTAAAAAACACATTTTGTACAAGTTGAAAAGGTAGTTAAGTTGAAATGGATATATGGAAAAATATAATTTTGCTTGGAAGTACAGTTTGAACAAAAGCTCAGAGTCTGTAGTTACATTTCCACATTTGTGACGGTATCAAGATTTATCATCTTGATCAGTTAGGAGTCTACTTTGATATGATGAAATTTACTATTTCTTTTCATGAAAGCTGTCAATGAACTTTGTCATACTTTCAATTCAAATTTAAAGGTGGGGAATAATTTAACTTCCATTATCCTCAATTTTTCTACATGTGCCACTATTAGAATGGTAAATTTTAATAATATGCTTCATAGGATTGAATTCCTCAGGCAATTCTCTCTTCTACTCTCAATGATTAAAAACTTAGTCATAAAGAGGTTTTATTTTAAGCTATGGCTATTAAACATGCACAGACACACAGACACACAGGTTATAAAATTTTAAAGAATTTATGAGGTTTGTGTGGATAACTTTGAAGGATGAGAAACTATGTATTGAAATATGCATCCATGTTCTAGCTGGAAGGAATAGAAGATAAGAATTTGTGTCTATGTCAAAATCACAAAAAATAAAAAATAAGTTGATATGGAAAGGAACAATCCATAGGAGTAACTTACATGGTTCAGAGAATAAAACTGAGTTTTGAATCTGCATTCTAGATAAAGAGTTACCGAGTCTAAGCTCATACTACTCTCCACATGACAGGCCAATAAATCGAGAGATGAGTTGTTGGGGTAAGGAATAGCGACTTTATTTGGAAAGCCAGCAGACTGAGGAGATGGTGGACTAGTGTCCCAAAGGACCATCTTACTCAAGTTAGAATTCAGACTTTTTATACTAAAAAGGGAGGAGGTGTGGTTGGTTGTTGCAAACTTCTTAGTGTTGCAATCCTTTGTTCTTGCAGCTGTCCACATAGATCAGGTTACAATGTTCCTAGAAACCTCCAACAAGACACATGTTATTCTCTGTTATGCAACTTTTTATCTCTATGTTAATGGAAAACCATTATACCTTTAAAGGTCAGAGCCTTGAGAATAGGCTATCCCATATATTTCAGGCTATTGGCAACATCTTTTTTTAAAATAATTTTATTTATTTAATTTTTATTTTTGGCTGCATTGGGTCTTAGTTGCTGCACATGGGCTTTCTCTAGTTGCAGCGAGCAGGGGCTACTCTTAGTTGCGGTGCACGGGCTTCTCATTGCAGTGGCTTCTCTTGTTGCAGAGCTTGGGCTCTAGGTGCACAGGCTTTAGTAGTTGTGGCACAGGGGCTCAGTAGTTGTGGCTCACGGGCTGTAGAGCACAGGCTCAGTAGTTGTGGCGTATGGACTTAGTTGCTCTGCGTCATGTGGGATCCTCCTGGACCAGGGCTCGAACCTGTGCTCCCTGCATTGGCAGGCGTATTCTTAACCACTGCACCACTAGGGAAGTCCCCTAGGCAACATTCTTAACTTGAAGCAAAAGCAGTAGAATACAAAGGTTAATGTAAATGAAAAAGATCCAATATGGAGTCAGATTTGTTCTTCCCTATTACAAAAGTAGAACAATTACATTTATAAGAATGAGTGACAAGCAAGTATCAGTCTTAATGAAGGGATCTGACTGGGAAGCATGTGCATTTGGAAATAATCTTGAAATAAAAAGTACATATATGAGTTAGAAATGATTAATTCAGGGGAAAATCTCAATGGGGTTAAGATTAGCTTCTCAAAGTTCTGAAAATGTTTTCCCCTTCCCCTAGCATTCTGTTCTACTTAAGATCCCTGTTTGGCATATCTTTCAAATTAAAGTTAATTAATATAAAGTTTTAGTATCCTTAACATAATTAGGCTTTCAAAACACCAAAATGAGCATTTTGGTAAGTTAATAGCAAATAGAAAGAAAGGGAATTGAGAAAAGAATGTTAGAATATTCAAATTCATTTGAAAAGAGTGGCAAAGATCAGTAATAATAAAAACAATAATAGTGATAATACAGAAAATCAGTCAGAGAATAAGATTAGGGAAGAACAAAATGACAGAAATCTAGCAGAAGTTCATGATTGTCTGAAATAGATTTTTGTGCAACTTATAGAAGAAATTAATTAATAGTTAAGGAAATTTGCCATGCATAATTTCAATTACTGAGCTGAGAAGCTAAAAGAATGGGGAATGAACAGAGAATAGATGAAAGGATTCGAAGTAGACTGAAGAGATGGTAAAACAATGTAAAGTGATTAGCAAATAAAGTTGTAAGTATTGAAAAAGAGAACACTGGAAAGTGGCAAGTGGCTTCATATTATAAAATATGATTGAACAAAGTTACACTTCTCCTAGGAGCATATAATCAGGATATTTATAGATTCAAAGCAAATTCAAGCAATGCCAAGAGATACAGAAAAGCCTGCAGAAATGTGAATGGGAGATGCAGTAAGGTGACATGAGCTTGTGCAGTGAAGGCTAATAAATAGCAATGATGAAACAAGGAAAGAAGTAATTGAGCACATTTCAGACATGAAATACATAGGATAATCCTGAATCTGGAACAATTCTGACCAGTGAGGCAACTTGGAAAGGACAAATTTGAGTGAATATTTCATCCTTTCAGACTTCAGTGTGTGGAGTCAATTATCTAGTTATTCTACAGGACTCAATAAACTGTTAAATGTTGTGCAAGTTAATTTGGAATTTTTTTTTTGTCTATGGCCTGAATGCTTAGTTCAGATGAGGTTTAGGTGGGAATGAAAAACGGACAGCAAGAGCCTCTGAGTTACTTCCCACAATTTTCTTCATCTATGATCAGCCTCCTGGTTTTCCTAGGGTTCTGTGTCAGTTCATAGATATAAGTGGTATCTTTCTCATCGTTATTTGTGGGGGGAGGTGGATTAGAGACAAACAGAGAAAAATTAATTGGACACATCCAAACTCTAAAGAAACACATCATTTTTAAGGCTTTGATCAAATAACCTACTCAGTTCTTGAAACATTCATTGGATAGTTGGCTTACATGAATCAAATTCTTCCTTTTCTACCCTCTAGCATAGCTACACTATGACAAGGTTATAATCCTTGAAAATATAACATTAAGTGATATGAAAATGTAAGATGCTATGCAATTATAGTCCTGGCATAACAACTAATTTAAATAAATTTCCTTATGTGTGAGCACATACAAGTTTAACTTGGGTGTAATTACAGTGGGGCTGTCAAAATGCCTACCCAGCAGAATTTCATACTTTCTATGGAACAGTGACAGCAGATTTTATTGGAGTCTTCTTTTCCTGCTCCACCACTGAGAGTTGTATGGGCGGGGAGAAGATAACATGTTAGTTTGGTTCCTAGGTTGCTGGAACATGGGGAAATGCATCTGAACCTGATGACAAAAAATGTGCATCATCTGCAGTTTCTGGACATTCAACTGAATCCATGAATGAATGAGACTTTGGGAAAGGGTGAATGAGTTCTATGTGTGAGAATAAGAGTAATATTTATAAAAGAATGTTTATTTGATATTTATATGAGAATAAGAGGATAGGGAGTAATAGAAAGTTTGTGTTATCAAAACGAATTCCTCCTGGATACACAGCTAGACTAAGTTCTTCAGTCTTCCTTGCAGTTAGCTGTGACCATGTGACTAAATTCTGGTTCATGGAATGGGGCCCAAGTGCTGTAAGCTATTTCCTGGAATAGAAATCTCCCGTGGAAATCCCATAGAAATCTCCTGCATAAATCTTCATGCCTTTTCTTTCCCAGTCTGCTGGTTGCATTATTAGAATTGTTGGAGAATTCCAAGGGATACATAAGAGAAGGGCCTGAGTCAATTGAATGAGCACATGAAATATTCTCTAACTATAAACCTTTACAGGAGTTAGATGTGAAAAACAAAAAAAAAAACAGGACACTATCATTTTAAGCCACTGAGAATTTGGGGGTATTTCTATTATAGCAACTAGAATTACACTAAGAAATACATAGTCGTTATAGGAAGTGGGGAGGGACAGCAGCTTTTAACTGAACCAGAGAACCTACAGAAAAGGGAAATTTAAGACTTTAGATTGTCAACTCATGGCACAGTTAGAGAACCAGAAAGTCTTCATGAATACCCTAAAATAATTTCTTATCTTTTATAACCATAGGGTCAATGGCACCTATAATCTGACTCAAACTTATCCTGTGGTAAGCAGAATTACAGCACAATTAAATTCACCTGGCTAAGGACATGGAAGCAACCTAAGTGTCCATCGATAGATGAATGGATAAAGAAGAGTGGCACATATATGCAATGGAATATTACTCAGCCATAAAAAGAAATGAAATTGAGTTATGTATAGTGAGGTGGATGGACCTAGAGTCTGTCATACAGAGTGAAGTAAGTCAGAAAGAGAAAAACAAATACCATATGCTAACACATATATATGGAATCTAAAAAAAAAAAATGGTCATGAAGAACCTAGGGGCAAGACGGGAATAAAGACGCAGACCTACTAGAGAATGGACTTGAGGACATGGGGAGGGGGAAGGGTAAGCTGGGACAAACTGAGAGAGTGGTAATGTATATATGGATATATATACACTACCAAATGTACAATAGATAGCTAGTGGGAAGCAGTCTCATAGCACAGGGAGATCAGCTCGGTGCTTTGTGACCAGCTAGAAGGGTGGGATAGGGAGGGTGTGAGGGAGGGAGATGCAAGAGGGAAGAGATATGGGGACATATGTATATGTATAACTGATTCACTTTGTTATAAAGCAGAAACTAACACACCATTGTAAAGCAATTATACTCCAATAAAAATGTTAAGAAAAAAATATTTTAAAAAAAATTACCAACCCCCCCCCCCACCCACACACAAAAATTTACCTGGCTAGCCAAGTCTCATATGTTAGGGAATTGGTTGAAAAAGGGTGGGACCCTTAAGTATTAAAATAGGAATGTATGTATATATTCAGATATCCTTGACTGCTCAAATTTCATTGAACCTCTTGTCACCAGAAATAGCCTGTAATAATTTTACCTAAGGCAAGCAACTTTCAAGAGGAAGTTAATACTCCTTAAGACTCCTCTTGATTCCAAATCTGTAACAAAGGGTCTGATCACACCTAGTGAGGAACTAGCAGAATGAATGATCTGGGGGAAGATAATTCTGAAACCTAAATAATTTCAAATTTTTGTTCATTTATATCAGTGAATTCCAAGAGTATATGTAGAGGAAGGATAGTACAGATATTTGACCAAAGAGGAAAGAGCATAACATTGGATTGGGCTGAGCTTACTTATATGGGTTCACTTTTCATAGACTTTAAGAACAATTTTTGGCAGTTTTGAGCATCATAGGACTTTGTTTAAAGGTTTTAAGTGAAGGAATTAGTAATGAATCATATTGTTTTCTTGGTTGGTTGAATGAAACCTGTAAGGAAAGATAACCTACATTATTAGAACTTTCTTAGTCAGTATCCCACTTAAATAGCCAACCCAATACTTGGGGATGGGAAGAATGGAAATACTTCTAATGGGCTGAATATCTGTATGTTCAGTTTATGTTGAAGGAACAATGACCAGAGGTGTGGATTTATATCTATTTTGGGGCAAGGGCTAATTTGGCTGACTGGCCAGGGACCTAAAAAATCACGGTGAGAGAATTTTTGCCAAAACAAGTATGGATGGACCTCTCAGAGTGTAAAGATATTGTATTGCTGCTGCATACAAATGCCCTCCAGAGGATATCCACTCAGTAGAGGCTCTCAGTGTTCAGGTAGACAAAATGACCCATTCTACAGCCTCTTTCCTCAGCCATCTTTGTGTTTGTTCAATGGGTTCATTAACAAAATTTCCATGATGACAGGAAGTGGGGTTAGCTTTAGGTAAATAAAATGCACATCAACTCACCAAGTCTGCTATAACCACTAATAAATGACCAGTTTTCCAGTGGTGGAAGCTAATGCTGAACTCCTGATATGACACCATTTCCTGAGGAGACCAGCTAGTCCCAGATGGCAAATCGATTATATGTGACCTCTCCTATTTTGAAAGAGGCAATGATTTGTCCTCTTTGGAATAACACTTAGTCTGAAAATGGATTTGCCTTATCCACATGCTAGTTTCTACTAGCACCACCACGTGTAGACTCTCCAAATGCTATGTTTACTGCTGTGTTTGACTAAGTAACAGTTTTATAGCAAAAGTAGTGATAAATGGGCTTAACACAGAGGATTTACAAGTTTTATCATGTACCAATTCAGCCATTGTAATGGAAGAAAGGTTTAATGGAAGAATAACCTATTAAAGACACCAGTAACAGTCTTGGCTGGGTGATAACAAATTGCAGTGTTGGGGTGCAGTTGAAAAGAAGCACCGTATGCTCAGAACCAGTGACTGGTGTGGTGTGGGAATGGGGGCGCCTCCCGTCACTAACAGCCTATTCACAGACTTCTTGTGTTCAGTTCCCATGACTTTGGGCTCTGCTGCCTTAAATATGAAGTGGAATGATTTCACTAGAAGACATAACCATGGTCCCATTGAAAGAGAAGTTGTGATTGCCATGTGGACACTCCTGTCTTCTCATGTCATTGATTGAACAGTCAAACAAAGGAGTTAAACTAATGTCTAGGATGATTAAATCTGATTATAAAGATAAAATATGCTTATTGGGGTTAGGAGTGCTAGATAAAAATATAAGGTATCCAATTAAATTTGAATTTCAGGGAAACAGTAAAGGCAATATTAGGGACATACTTACATTAAATAATTATTTGCTATTTATCTGAAGTTCAAATTTGACTGGGTTTTCTATGTTGTTATTTTCTAAATCTGACAACTCGAATTGGGTGTAAGGTGGTATATTTCTGGAAACCAAGGGATTCACAGGTACTGTTGATCTTACTTTTCTTTCCCTTTCTAACCATTTTAGTTCACATCCTCATCACCATACAAACTATTGCTATAGCTGTGACAGGCCTGCTTACTCTGGTGTTTCCTCTACAGTCAATCCTGTATACCAAGAATAGAAAAGTCAACCTAAAACTGCTAACATACTATATCACGCTCCTGCTCAAAAAGTATCAAGGAGTCTTCTTTGCTACAGAGACAAAAGTTCAAACCCCAGAGCATCAAACTCAAAGCCTTTCATGCTTCATGCTCTTTTCCCACAACACCCTTAAGTGAACTCCTTAATCCAGCCAGATATGTTTTCTTCACTGATGCATGTTTTCTCACATAAACTTATCTAAATCTGAGATTTAAAGTTCCCCATCTTCTGTCCAAGTTTCTCTTACAATTCCAACAATAAAAGGTAACTCCCTGTGAAATAATACAACAAGAAATCATAGATTTGTACCTATAACTCTACATGTATTTCCCCAAATTGACAGTAATCTCTTTCTTTGGGTTCATATTGAACTTTTAAAATATTTTAAATTACACAAGTTATAAGAATTAACATTACTATGTATTAGGGCTGGTTCTAAACTCCATATATATATGTGTGTGTGTGTGTGTGTGTGTGTGTATATATATATATATATATATAAATATATATATGCTATAACCACTAATAAATAACCAATTTACAGCATTTAGAAAGTCTACACATGGTGGTGCTAGTAGAAACCAGCATGTGGATAAGGCAAATACATTTTCAAACTAACTGTTATTCCGAAGAGGACAAATCATTGCCTCTTTCAAAATAGAAGAGGTCAAATATAATATATATATTATATATATATATATAATATATATCCACACACACATACATATATATCCACATGTATATACGTAACATTTTAACTCAATCACCAGATACATCCAAAATAATGTATAAGTAGTTTCAATTGTTATATTCATCTTACAAATAAAAAAGCAGAGGAACAAAGAAGTTAAGTAACTTGCCGAAGTTCACATGTGTAAATGGCAGAGTTGGAATTTATAAGCAGGCAGTCTGGCTCCAGAGTCTGTACACCTAACTACTCTTTTGTACAGTGTCTGTGAGGAATGCATTTTCCTGATTTAAAAAATTCAAGCAGTAAAATATGATTAAATTATCCCTTTTTGTTTTGCTGTACGTGGGCCTCTCACTATTGTGGCCTCTCCCGTTGCGGAGCACAGACTCCGGACGCGCAGGCTCAGCGGCCATGGCTCACAGGCCCCGCCGCTCCGCAGCATGTGGGATCTTCCCGGACCGGGGCACGAACCCGCGTCCCCTGCATTGGCAGGCAGACTCTCAACCACTGCGCCACCAGGGAAGCCCTAAATTATCCTTTGATTTACCAATTTTCATACTTACTCACCCAGAGATGATTATTATAATCAATTTAGTTTGTATTTTTTCATATGTTTTTTGTGTATTTCTATGTCTATGGATATGTACCCATAGAAAGCATATACTATTGTTTGAATATGTTTGAATGTATATAACATATAGTCTATGTAAAAATAATAACAGCATAGGGAACATCAGTGTACATGCCTCTTTGGGAATATATTCTGTAGGGTAGGTACAGAACAAGTGAATTTTTACTTTTAAAGTGCTTATATCTAGTCACATTCCCAATAGTAGTGCTTGATAGTATTTATTTCATTTCACCCTTATTAATACAATTAAGTATATAATTGTATAATTATAAAACGTTTTGTTTTAATTTGATGAATGAAATTTTCAAACTCATTGCTTCTGTTTTCCCAAAGGCTGGTAAAGCTGGACCTTTTCCATATGCAGTTGACCATATTTGTATTTTATCTGTGAATTGCCCATTTCTATTTCTTACTTATTTCCACTAGATTGTTCATCTTATATGCATTGATTTTATGACTTTCATATATATCAGTATACTAACTCTGTGTATATATGCTGTCAATATTTTCACCATCTTCTTAAATTTTAACTTTGTTTACCATATCTTCTTTTCGTTATTTATAGTATCCTTTGTTTTACAAGTTTTTTTCTATATTTAAATTTTTATTACCCTACCCCTTGCAACCTATTCAATACCTACTACCTGGACTGATCTTTTAAAAATAGAAATAAGAGCATTTCACTTTTCTTCTTGAAACACATGGGTGACATCCCATTGCAGACAACTTACTCTGGCTGTATTGCCCTATGTGCTCTCCCTTGGGCAGTCTCACACTATGCTGCTCTTTTAATCTCTCTTCTCCAGTTGCATGAGAGCATGTTTGCTGATCTTTTTTTTTTGTTTGTTTACATCTTTATTGGAGTATAATTGCTTTACAATGGTGTGTTAGTTTCTGCTTTATAACAAAGTGAATCAGTTATACATATACATATGTTCCCATATCTCTTCCCTCTTGCATCTCCCTCCCTCCCGCCCTCCCTATCCCACCCCTCTAGGTGGTCACAAAGCACCGAGCTGATCTCCCTGTGCTATGTGGCTGCTTCCCACTAGCTATCTACCTTACGTTTGGTAGTGTATATATGTCCATGCCTCTCTCTTGCTTTGTCACAGCTTACCCTTCCCCCTCCCCATATCCTCAAGTCCATTCTCTAGTAGGTCTGTGGCTTTATTCCTGTCTTACCCCTAGGTTCTTCATGATATATTTTTTTTCTTAAATTCCATATATATGTGTTAGCATACGGTATTTGTCTTTCTCTTTCTGACTTACTTCACTCTGTATGACAGACTCTGGGTCCATCCACCTCATTACAAATAGCTCAGTTTCGTTTCTCTTTATGGCTGAGTAATATTCCATTGTATGTATGTGCCACATCTTCTTTATCCATTCATCTGATGATGGACACTTAGGTTGTTTCCATCTCTGGGCTATTGTAAATAGAGCTGCAATGAACATTTTGGTACATGACTCTTTTTGAATTATGGTTTTCTCAGGGTATATGCCCAGTAGTGGGATTGCTGGGTCATATGGTAGTTCTATTTGTAGTTTTTTAAGGAACCTCCATACTGTTCTCTCCATAGTGGCTGTACCAATTCACATCCCACCAGCAGTGCAAGAGTGTTCCCTTTTCTCCACACCCTCTCCAGCATTTATTGTTTCTAGATTTTTTGATGATGGCCATTCTGACTGGTGTGAGATGATATCTCATTGTAGTTTTGAAGTGCTGGTCTTTAAATAATGCTTTCTTTCCAAACTCAGGAGATTTGTACTTGCTGTTCTCTCTGCATGGAATGCTCTGTCCTGCATCTCCATGGGACTGGTGTTATGGATTGAACAGTGTCTTCCAAAAAAGATATATTGAAATCCTAGCCCCCAGTTAGTGTGTGTGGTAGATGGAAATCAGCGTTCAGATCAATAGATTAGCTAATACTGACACCAATACTGACATCAGTGAGAAGGCCCCAGAGGCAGAGTCAACCAGTACAATTACTTAGTAACCAAGAGTTACAGATTACCGGAACTTTTTAAGGCAGATGACTGAGATAGAGGATTTCCTTTCAGGATGATGGGGCAAAAAAACCATTTACTAAAGAGGAAAAATGTTTTTGAAAGGTTGAGTTTTGTTTTTTTCTTAACAGAGCATTTGGCAATTTGGCTAAAGAATTTATAGAAAAGAATTGCTGAAGCAGAAATAGAAAAAAATTGAATTATTTAATTGTAAGAAATTAATATATTTTGGCTTTATTTTTCATACATTTATGGTACAAAAGAGTTATTTCTGCCATTTCAGGGATATTAATGTTGCATTAATTTTTAAAACATAATTTGAGGCAGAAATTAGAAGTTGTACCTGGTTGCATTCTTATTTGCTAAGGCAATACATCAGGTAGGATTCAATCACAGGGTCAGAACCACTATGAGTGAAATGAAAAAAAGGATTTATTGCATCATTAAGATTTCTACAAACTGGTGAAGAGTCTCTGGAAGGCTGTTGTCTCTGTTCCTGGAGGTGGGCCTGAGGTTACTCTTAGGTCAGCAGGGCTGAGTGTGAAGTGGGGAGAACCCACATCTGGCCCCCACTGCTTCTAGCCTTAAGTGACCTTCAGAAGAAGCTGAAGCTCTTTACCAGAGGACTGATCACCTTGCTGAAGTAGGACCAGAGAAGGTGAAGTAGGAGGTGCAGCAGGAGTGGAGGGAGAGCCAGATAAAACCAAATCCAGGTTTAGTAAGCAGAGACTTTATTTGGAAGTGACCAAATTTGCCTTACATTTCCCCTCAGCATGGGCTTCCCTGGTGGCACAGTGGTTGAAAGTCTGCCTGCTGATACAAGGGACACGGGTTCGTGCCCTGGTCTGGGAGGATCCTACATGCCGCTGAGCGGCTGGGCCCGTGAGCCATGACCGCTGAGCCTGCGCGTCCGGAGCCTGTGCTACACAATGGGAGAGGCCACAACGGTGAGAGTCCCACGTATTGCAAAAAAAAAAAAAAAAAAAATTTCCCCTCAGCTTGACCAGACTTTAGGCAGGTTTCTTCCTAACTGTAGATCCCTGACCTCCTCTTTCTTGGATCACTTTACCTTAGGAAACTTGGAATTGTAAACTCTTTCTCTGCTCCTTAGAAACATCCCAACCTCTTGTCAGTTTCACCACCCTGGAAGTGACTTTCTCAAAAACCTGGGGACCATCTGACATGTGAACATCGAAGCAGATAGCACCTGTATCTCCCAGACTTTGTGGGAATGTAGGAGCCTGACTTTCATGGGCACCAATGAGCAGACAGATGGCCTAGTCACAGAGAAAAATATTTGCAAGCTCAGGAATAACTCAATATGCTGTCCACATCCCATTGATCAATCTCCCCAACAGCAGCCTCCAGTACTTTTCCACTAGCTCACCCTGGCCCCTAAACACCTTGTGTTTCAGTAGAGTTGAGTTCAATCTTCTCTCCTATTGCAATATTCTTGAACAAATTCTTCTGTGGCTGTTTAACTTTGTCTGGTGTGAAGTGTGGGAGCTACAGTGACCCCTGGCACCTTACGCTGACCTTCAGAAGACAGTGCCTGTTGCTTCCTTTCCACTTTCTGAGTCTCTTGCAAATTTCACTTGTGGCCAACCACACAGGGAAAAGAATTCTGGAAAATACTGTTTCAGCTTGGGTAAATTGATATAGTACAAAATGAACCCAGTGAATAATTGATTACCATTTCTTGTAAGAGTATAGGCTGTTCCTCACTCTTAAATGCACTGATAATAACCAGAAAGACCAGAAAGACTCCAGTTCTACGTAAGGTGTTTTCATCCGTAGTCCCTAACATTGTCCTGCCCCAAATCTTTCCTTTTCATCCCCCCCATTTCTGTCATTGTTTTCACTTAATTCAATATCATTGCCTCCATGTCAGTATAATATTTCTGATAATAAATTACATTACTATTTAATTTACTTACCAAACAGCAGTAGTGATAACTGTGCTGTAGACATTTTCAAAAGTGATTTTCCAGGATAAATCATGTAAAGCTAGTACAAACTGTATGAGGATGATCTTGTTATCCCCATTTTACAGATGAGAAAACTGAATCCCAGAAAGTTTAGGTTATTTACTTGTTATCGCTAATAAGTGGCAAAGCCAGTATTGAGACCTGAGAAGTCTGGCTCCAGAGACCAAACTCTTAACCTCTGCACTATGCTGTCCCCCATGACAGCAGAATGAAAAAGAGAAAATAGAAAGAAAAGAATCTTCTATAGGAAGTGATAAAAACTGAAAGACAGGTTAAGAAAAAGAACTGCAGAGATGAACAATGACACAGAATGATAGTAATCAGAGAAGAAAATGAGGAAGATAGGAATGGAGAATGATAGACAGAAGTCCATACAATCAGAGAGGCAGAAACAGAGAAAAAATTGTCAAAAAGACAGCAGCACAGAGGCCAAGACGTTCAGGTTTTAAAAAAAGTATATTAAATATCCTGCCTATTCGTGAGGTGTGTTATTTTTTTTTCTGAACTGCAAATCCTCAGGAGTAGAAGTTGAAGTATTTTAAATACATTAAAATGGACATATATACACTACCAAATGTAAAATAGATAGCTAGTGGGAAGCAGCCGCATAGCACAGGTGGATCAGCTCAGTGCTTTATGTCCAACTAGAGGGGTGGGTTAGGGAGGGTGGGAGGGAGATGCAAGAGGGAGGGGATATGGGGATATATGTATATGTATAGCTGATTCACTTTGTTATACAGCAGAAACTAACACACCATTGTAAGACAATTATACTCCAATAAAGATGTTAAAAAACAACAGCAACAACTAAAACAACTGTTAGGTGAAAACAACTAAACACAGATAAAGGAGTTTATATTTAGACAAATATGATCTATGAATAAGAGTGATGAGGAATAATTTAAAACAAAATGTGGAGAAAAAATGTTAAAAAGAGTAGCTTAGCAACAGTAGGTCAGTGACACATTTAAGAAATAATGACAATATTGGCTGTTTGTTGGGAGACCGTAGATTTTTTTATTTTTAAAGTTACTTGGTGTTGTATATGCTAACTAAACTTGGAAAGAGACATGATTTAGAACTGAGTGAGCTGTAGTCTCTAAATTGTCTGCACAAAAGTCCTTACAGTGACACCCTCAGTGTGCTAATTTAAACCGGAAAAATGTACAGATTTCTTTCAGGTCACAGTGGCTGTTAGAAACTTGGGACTCAGTAGACCTGTAAAAAACCTCTATGGAGAAAATGTTCTGGTTCCTTTTTCAGAGCAGGGGAACTCCTGTTTAAACTGTGTTGGAGGATGGTCTGAGATCATCTCCATTTTTTCCACGTGCTTTGTTCCTGAAGCATGGATGTGACTACAGTAAAGTATCAACATCACGAAGCTGGCAGTGTGTGCTACAATCAGTTGTCAGGTGTTCCTGGTTTTGTTCTGCAGATGGTACAGAAGGAATGGGCAGAGATGACTGCCTATTTCCCAAGAGTCTCAGACTAGTTGTTGTACACCTGCATAACTGAAGACTTTGTTCTGCGCAGTTACTTAAGTTCCCTCATTCATTCATTTGAACATGCACCAACAATCTTCTTCACACATTTCTGAAGTATAATTGAAGTACAGTGAACTACACACAGTTGATTCTAATTTGCACATCTCGTATTTGTGAATTCGCCTACTTGCTTAAATTTATTTATAACCCGGAAATCAATACTCACGATGCTTTTTCAGTCCTCCAGACGTGCAGAACATCAAAACATTAAAAATTTGCCTTCCCTTCATGTTTCATTTCTCAGATTGTAAACAAGTGCTTTTTTTTGGCGATGCATACAGTGGCATCTTGTTCACCATTTTTGTGCTTTTTTTTTTTCCGGTACGCGGGCCTCTCACTGTTGTGGCCTCTCCCGTTGTGGTGCTCCGGACGCGCAGGCTCAGTGCTCAGCGGCCATGGCTCACGGGCCCAGCCGCTCCGCGGCATGTGGGATCCTCCCAGACCGGGGCAAGCCCTGTGCTTTTTGTTGGTGATTTTGCTGTTTAAAATGGTCTCCCAGGGCTTCCCTGGTGGCGCAGTGGTTGGGAGTCCGCCTGCCGATGCTGGGGACACGGGCTCGTGCCCTGGTCCGGGAGGATCCCACATGCCGTGGAGAGGCTGGGCCCGTGAGCCATGGCCGCTGGGCCTGCGCGTCTGGAGCCTGTGCTCCGCAATGGGAGGGGCCGCGACATTGAGAGCCCCGCGTACCGCGAAAAAAAAAAAAAAAAAGTAAAATGGTCTCCCAAGCCTAGTGCTGAAGTGCTATCTGGTGATCCTAAGTGTAAGAAGGCTGTGATGTGCCTAATGAAGAAAAGATGTTGTTTAGATAAACTTCCTTCAGGCTCTGAGTTCAGTGTTAATGAATCCACAATATGGTACCTCCAGAAAAGGAAGAGGAAACTTGCCAATCTGTATCTGAGGCTGCTTTGGAAAGTGCTAAAGTAACATTTATAGGTGAAGCTGTGGAAAATATGGGAAAGTGGCTAAATTTGTGTATTCATGAGATGATGACTGATTTAAAAAAAAAAACATAGCGGAAAGAATTATGCTGAGGCTAAAAGCCAAAGAAATGTACATTTATATTACCTAAGGTCAGGAAAATGTTAAACCCTCCTTGACTAGTGTTGGCTGGCTTGCATGTTTCAAAAGGTGATATCATGTGTTAAAATGATTAAAGAAAACAATTTAGGTGATACAAACAAACTTTAACACTTCATGAAACAGCAGTTTCCTCTCTGAAGAGTTCAGAGAGCTGCAAAGTAAGGGGGAAGGGCTGCAAGCTTTTATAGAAAAGCAAGTGTTATAGACCAAAGGGCTCACTGGGACTACGTGCATAGGAGCCACAGCACTATGGCACTGGCTTTTGAGAAAAGACCTTTTTCTTGCAAGGTTGGCTAGCAAGGAGACAGGAATCATGGTTCATATCTCGCTCCCTTATCTGGGGTTGGGTCAAGCTTTTAGGAGTTAGGGGAGGAGCCCTGATGTGCAGACAGGCTGGCGAAGCAGGTTTCCATTGGAGGTGTTTGGCACTTGGCAGACAGGCTGGCGAAGCAGGTTTCCATTGGAGGTGTTTGGCACTTGGCCATCTAGGAGTGGTAAAGGGGCTTCAGCACCCGATCTTCCTGGACGCTGGACCCTTCGCTTTGCTAAGGGGTTCCGGTGTTTAGGCTCCAGTCAAGTCCTGGTCCGTTGGCTCGGGGCTGGGAGAAACTTTGGTTTCCGGTGTTAGAGGTCAAAATTTTCTCCTCCGCGCATGCTTGGGCTGCATGACTTGCGGTTTTGTTCTGTTGTCTTGTTAGAAACAGGATGGGACCAGATTTGGAGTGGTTCCGCAGTTACACAAGCGGGAAACAAGGAAGTAGCCGGCTTCAGTTAATTGGTTGGGGTTTCATATCCGAGCTTATTTGCATAGATCAAGGAACAGGAAAGTAAGTATAGAACCTAAAGTTGGCTTGGTGTTTGGGGAGTGTCTGACTGGTTACACTGAGTTTCTAGCCTAGCGGAGGAGCTTTAAGAGCGAAATGAAAATTGTGTAAGTTTCGGTTTGCTGATGAGGTACCCCGGGAAGGAGCGGCTCCATCTTGGGGCTAGAAATTTAACACAAGTGAAAAATGTTAAATTGGTGTGTGAGGTAGGTTTTGTAAATCAGGAGACAGCAGAAGAATTTTTTTTTTTTTTTTGCCGTACGCGGGCCTCTCACTGTTGTGGCCTCTCGCGTTGCGGAGCACAGGCCCCGGACGCGCAGGCTCAGCGGCCATGGCTCACGGGCGCAGCCGCTCCGCGGCATGTGGGATCTTCCAGGACCGGGGCACAAACCCGTGTCCCCTGCATCGTCAGGTGGACTCTCAACCACTGCGCCACCAGGGAAGCCCCACTGCAGAAGAATTTTAAAAATACCTTATAAGTTTTACACAAGAGGAATGTTATGTGAGAGAACAGGTTTTCAGTGCTGATGAGACAGGATTATTTTACAAGGATTTTGGCAAATGAACGTGTATTACACAAATGACATATTGGTTGATGAAAACGTTGTTGACTGGAGAGGCTCACAGGAACCTAACTGTATTTCCCCAGGAGCAATAGTTGTATTCTCTAATTCAATATTTACAACAACTATATAGAACGTAACTACTATGTATAACAAGCACTGACTGTATATTTAAAGTATACAGATTGATCCATTTATATACATACACGTCATAGCTACAAGATGATGAGTGTTTTCATCACAATCTAAAGTTTACTTGTGCCCCTTTGCAATCCATCCAGTCCTCCACCACGTGCTCCAGAAAATCACTGAATTGTTGTTTTGAATCTTTAGTTTTAGACTTTTATATAAATGTAATACACTCTTTAAAAAAGTTTGACTCATTTTACTCAGCATAATGGTTTTGAGATTTTTCCGTGTTATTTTTCCATTGCTGAGTACTGTTCCATAGAATGCATATACCATTCCTCTGTTCATGGACATGCATACTGATTTCAGTTTTTTAGCTGTTACAACTAAAGCTGCTATAAACACTTTGTGCAAGTGTTGTGTGGACATATGTGTTTGTATCTTTTGGTTAAATAGCTAGGACTGTAATGTCTGGGTCAGGTGGAAGAGTAGATTTAATTTTTAAGAATTTTAACCACTAGAATCTCACTGTGGTTTTAATTTGTATTTCCGTGATAACCAATAATGTTGAACATCTTTTCATGTACTTTTGCTCATATATACGCCTTTCTAAAGTGACTTCACATGTTTATTTTTCTAAATGCGTCGTTTGTCTTTTTATTATTAAAGTTTAAGAGTTCTTTGTATATTCCAGTTACAATTCCTTTGTTTGATACGTGCGTTGTGACTATTTTCTCTCAGTTTGTGTCTCGTCCTTTTGTTTTCCAAAAGTTTTAAATTTTGATAGAATCTAATTTATTTTTTTTATGTTTTGAATTTTTAAGTTCTCTCTAAGAAATCTTCACCTACCCCAAGATGGCAGATTTTTTTTCCTACAACTTCTTCTAGAATTTTATAGTTTAAGTTTTACATTTAGGTCTATAATCCATTTTGAGTTACATTTCATGATTGGTATGAGGCAAGGATCAATGTTCACCTTTTTCCATATAGATATCCAGTTGCTCCAACATTATTTGTTGAAAAGACTTTCCTTTCCCCACTGAATTGCCCTCTTTGTTAAAAAAAAAAATCAGTTGGCTGTATATGTATGTGTCTATTTCTAGACAATATCTGTTCTCTTCTATTCATTTATTTGGTTATCTTGTTTTCAATACCATACTGTCTTGATTATTATAACTTTGTAGAAAGTCAGTTTCAGTTAAGTCCTGAAATGTTGTTATTTATTTACTGTTTTATTTTTGGCCATTCTAGATCCTTTGTATTTTTCTATAAATTTTAGAATCTCCTTGTTGATTTCTACAAAAATAGAAAATACACTGGATTTTTTTTTAAACATCTTTATTGGAATATAATGCTTTACAATGGTGTGTTAGTTTCTGTCTTATAACAAAGTGAATCAGCTATACATATACATATATCCCCATATCTCCTCCCTCTTGCATCTCCCTCCTACCCTCCCTATCCCACCCCTCTAGGTGGTCACAAAGCACTGAGCTGATCTCCCTGTGCTATGCGGCTGCTTCCCACAAGCTATCTATTTTACATTTGGTAGCATATATAAGTCCATGCCAGTCTCTCACTTCATCCCAGCTTACCCTTCCCCCTCCCAAATACTGTATGCTAACACATATATATAGAATCTAAAGAAAAAAAATGGTTTTGAAGAACGTAGGGGCAGGACAGGAATAAAGACATTGGATGTTTTTATTGGAAATATGTTGAAGTATAGAGCAAATGTATATTTGTTTGCTAGGGCTACCATAACAAAGTACCACAGATCGGGTGGCTTAAATAAAGTGATTTATTTTCTCACAATTCTGGAGGGTAGATTTTGAGATCAGGGTGTCTGCAGGGTTTGCTTCTTCTGAGGCCACTCTTCTTGGCTTGTAGATGGCCATCTTCTCTCTGTGTCTTCACATGGTTTTCCTCTGTATGTGATTATGTCCAAATTTCCTCTTCCTTTAAGGATACCAGTCATGTTGGATTAAGACCCACCTTAATGACCTTATTTTGTCCTAACAACCTTTTTAAAGACCCTATGTCCAAATACAGTCACATTCTGAGGTTTTGGGCATTGGGACTTAAATATATGAATTTTAGGAGGGCACAATGTTTATAACATAATGTATCACATTTTCTGGCTGTTTAAAAATATTTTTCAGTTATCTTTTAGTTCAGCAGTTTGGTTATAAAGTGTCTATGTGTAGTTTTTTTGCATTTAATTCTGTTTAGTGTTCACTTAGCTTTATATCTTTCATCACATTTGAGAAATTTTTGGTTTTGATTTCTTCAAATATTTTTTTCTGTCCAGTCTCTTTCTCCTCTCCTAATACTTCAATTTTCCTCAGTTAGGCTTTTTGATATTTTTCTCACAGGTCTTTGGGCTCTGTTAATTTTTATTTCCAATATTTGTTCCCTGTCCTTCAGATTGAATAATTTCTATTGACTGTCTTCAAGTTCACTGATTTCTTTCTTATCCGTTCTGTTCAGCTCATCCAGTAAGGTTGGTTTTGGTGTTTGTTTTTTGTGTGTTTTGTTGTTTGTAGTTGTTTTACTTTAGATACTGCATTTTTTTTTTTTTTTTTTTGCAGTACGCAGGCCTCTCCCTGCTGTGGCCTCTCCCGTTGCGGAGCACAGGCTCTGGACGCGTAGGCTCAGTGGCCATGGCTCATGGGCCCAGCCGCTCCGCAGCATGTGGGATCCTCCTGGACTGGGGCACGAACCCATGTCCCCTGCATCGGCAGGTGGACTCTTAACCACTGCACCACCAGGGAAGCCCTGCATTTTTAACTTACATTACCAGTTGGGTTTTTGTTATAAGATCTATTTATCTGAGAATTCTTTTCATTGAATTCAGTGCCTTTTATGTGTTTTGGGAGCTTGGTAACAATCACTGCTTTAAAATCTGTGTCAGGCATTGTTCTATCTGAGTGATCTCAGGGCTGGCATTTGCTGATAATCTTTTCCCTTGAGAATTTTCCACATTTTCCTGATTTATTTTATACACTGAGTAATTTTGAATGGTGTCCTAAACCCTGTGAATATTAAGTTCTATTGGCTCTGGGTCTTGTTATAATCCTGTAGAGAATGTTGATGTGTTTGTTTTAGGAGCAGTCAGTCCAGTTAGGTTCAGACCTTAAGTTCTCTTTGTTTCTGTGGGTGGTGGTTTAAATCTCAGTCCAGTTCTCAAAGCCTTTGCTACACTGGTTTGGTTCTGTGCCACACAGGCATAGCTCAAGGATGAATCTGAGGCTTGTGACAATTCATGCTCACAATTAGTGGATTCTCTTCTCCAGTTCTCTTTTCTTCATGATTCCCCCCTCCCCTCCAACCTGCAGAGGCTACTCTGCTGGTTTTGGATAGATGGGGTTTCTATAGAGTTTTAGTTACTTGCTTAGGTTACTTTTCAAACTTTTAGCTTTCCTTCATAATCTGCCCATTTTCCTTTATTTTTCTAGATTCTTCAGGTAATTATTTTGCCTTTCATCTATAGCTTTCAGTTGTAATCAGTGTGAAGGATGAGTTATAGTGTGCTTAAGCCACCATGCCATAACAGCAACTCCAGCTCAACAGCTTTGAGAAAATATTAAAGCACTAAGCCTTCTAGCATTCTGGATCACCCTTTATTTAATATCCAAATAAGATAATTTGAGATTCTATCAGTCCTATGTATTGTAGAATATTTTCATAACATTTATGTAAATTTCTAGGTGTCTTACATCCTCCTACAGTCTTCACTGTGGCCTACTTTACCCAGTCATCAGTTCCCAACTGTTATTCTTGATGCAAGTGTCTGTTGTCTGCACACTGGCTATGTTCCCTTCTTTTTGGCTCAAAACTACCACTCCCTGTTTGCATCCCTCTACTTTGCCCAGATTTCTCACTTCTCTGTTCTATTTACCAATCCTCAACACCTCATACTATTTTTACATTCTTAGTATTATACATAGCAATTATATCTCTACCTGTGCTTCTGAAACACGTCCAAATACTCACTAATACGTTCTACTCTGCAAGGAGCCATCCATTTTTGGTCTCTGCCTCTGACAAAGAACCAGGGAATGAGTTTTAAAATTATGTATTTTTCCTTTCACCTATTTGAGATCAATTCTAAAGCAAGGGTCTTAAAACAACCAGAGAAAATTCTATGAAGTGATACTGTGAGGTGATTTCCCATTGTTCTATATTATAGGCACTAGGGCAGGCACTGGGTCTAGGTTTGGGGAGGGGGAAAAGAAAGGATGCATATGACCAAAGTCACATTTGTTTTCTTCCTCTTCCTTCCTCAGTCAAATTGTTTTCCCAGTGAGTTAGTTGCACGTTATCAATTGTGATATTACATGTTAAATCTTATGATAGAACTGTAGAAAAAGTGCTACAGTTGAAAATTTGTGACACTTTGAGGGACTTGGGAAACTTTCACAAAGGAGTGTGTTGATGGATGTTAAGACTTCTGGAGAATTTTGAGGATGTAAAACAGTTTACCAG
This sequence comes from Phocoena phocoena, assembly GCF_963924675.1. Taxonomy (NCBI): domain Eukaryota; kingdom Metazoa; phylum Chordata; class Mammalia; order Artiodactyla; family Phocoenidae; genus Phocoena; species Phocoena phocoena. The sequence continues at coordinate 61,872,349 of NC_089223.1, read as the reverse complement.
ATGGATAGGGAAGAAAATTAAGTATAATACAAGGCAAGTAGTCTGGAGGTGACTGGAGTTTAAGGAGTGGAATGAGATGAAGATGGGAAGAGAGGTTAAGTTCAAATTGCTCATGGCTTTGAATGCATGCTATGGAATTTCCACTTTATTATATAGGCAAAAGTGTTTGTATTTGAGTTACCCTTTCAAGTCTGTTGCTCATAGGAATCTCTAAACAACATCACGTAAAACAAAGACCATGCCCACTAACTATTCTGATTTTCAATATTGCATGTATAGTTATATCAGAAATGTCCTTAGCACAGAGTGTTAGGCTTAAATGATTAGGCGGAAATCTGGCACTGGCAACATGAAATTGATCACAGTGAATCTGAAAGATGATATATAAAACTGGAAGGAAAAATGATGATATATTTTGGGCTTTAGAATCTTAGTAAGAAAAATATTTTAACCAAAAATGAAAATCTTAGAGATCATCCAGGATAATGCCTCCAATTTTCTGTTGTGACAGCTAATGTCTAACAGGAAGTTGTACCTTTTGACCACCTTCATCTGTCTTCTTCTTCTTCTCCAACAAATGTAATTTTGATCTGGCATTTGTGTGCTCAAGTTCAATACCAAGTCTTTCTTGAGACGTTGTGGTGATTTTCTTTGAAATTTCAAAGTCTGCAGCCTGCTTTGTATCAAGCAGTACCTCTTTTCTGTTGGGAGCTATATGACACCCCCTCAGCTTTCCCCTCCAATAGTATACCTCCAGTGCCTCTTAGCTGAGGAGTCTCTTTGACAGAGTCTCTTTGAAGTGGTGACCCTAAAGGCAGCGTCCACTTACATGATCATATCTGGACCATGGAAAACCCTCCTCCACTCCATCTAATCAGTGGAAATACAACTCGTTTCCAGTGTGGTCATCTCTTGACAGTTTTAGCTATATTAGTCAGGGTTCTCCAGAGAAACAGAACCAACAGGATGTCTATATATTTCTTATAATAAATGTATTATATAGATAGGTATATAGAGAGATAAAGGTGTAGATATGTAGATCTATAGATATATAGGTTTATTATAAGGAATTGTCTCATATTATGCAGGCTGAGAAGTCCCAAGATCTGTAGTCAGCAAGCTGCAGACCCAGGAGAGCTGATGGTGACAGTTCCAGTCTGAAAGCCAGCAGCCTCAAGACCCATGAAGACCCAAAGTTTCAGTTTGAGTCTGAAGGCAGGAAAAAAAAATAAAACAATGTCCTTGTTCAAGCCATCAGGCAGGGGCAGGTCTCTCTTACTCACAGGAAGATCTGCCATTTTTTGGTTTTGTTTTGTTGTGTTTTGTTCAGCCTTCAAGTGATTGGATGAAGGCCACCCATATTAGGGAGAGCAATCTGCTTTACTCATTCTGCCTGTTCAAATGGTAATTTTATTTCAAAACACCCTCACAAATACACTTAGAATAATGTTTGGGCAGCCTGTGGCTCAGTCAAGTTGACACATAAAATTAACCTTCACGTTAGCTATCTCTCTTTTACATTACATTTCCCAGGCATAGGGCAAAACCTGGTCTTCTACGTTTCATGAGTATTCCACGTTTCGTGAAATATATGTGAGCTGTATAAATAGTTCTTTTACAGCCCTTTTCACTTGACATGGAGTGAGGGTGAAGTATCTATCTTTCCTCCTGCATGAGATGGGTAGGAAAATGCCACAGAACCCCAATCATTTTCTCTGGTAAAAGCTTCTCTTTTGGCTCATCAGGCTCAATTGTTTTATATCATTGAAGTTCTGTTGAGCTTCAGGTCGCAAGCTTTTGATTATTTCTTTTCATGGGCTGAATTGTATTATCCTCCCCAAATTCATATGTTGAAGTTCTGAAGCCCCCCCCCCCCACCGCCCCACACCGCCAAGTACCTTAGAATGTGACTGTATTTGGATATGCGGTCTTTAAAGATGTAAAATGAGGTCATTAGGGTGGACCTTAGCCCAGCAAGACTGATGTCCTTGTAAGAAGAAGAAATTTGGACACAGACATGTACAGAGGGAAGACAGTGTGAAGGTAAGGTAGAAGATGGCAATCTGCAAGTTGAAGAGAGTGACCTCAGAAGAAACCAGTCCTGCCAATACCTTGACCTTGGAAACTAGCCTCCAGAATTGTGAGAAAATAAGTTTCCATTTATTGTTTAAGCCACCCAGTCTGTGGTACTTTGTTATGGCGGCCCAAGCAAACTAGTATATCTCCTTTTCAGGTCTTGCTAAGATGGTCTAGCAAATCTAGTTTGAACTACTGCCTCTTATTATTTTGTACTTGGCCTTTGCAGGCTTTAGCAGAATCCAAGCAAGGAAGAATCTCATTTTAAGATTATTACTATATGTTTCATATCCTTTTGAGTTTGCTATGTCCATATCCCATTTTTTTTTTTTATGGCTGAACTTGTTTCAACTAACCTAGTCTTATAAAATTTCAGATTTATGATCATATGTTCTAAGAAGCCCAAACCATTTGGAGAACAACATCACTTTGAATGTTGCTTTCTGTTTAGAAAACATTAAATTTTGATAGAATGTCAATGGAGAAAAGATTTTTTAAATGGCCTCTTAAAGTACAAATGTGATCCTGTTTCACTCTCCAGAAGGGAATAAAATGAATGAGTCAATGCTTCTGATGATTGTCATTCGAAATGGAACCCATATTTTCTTCCATGTCCTAAGTGGAACTTGCTTGGATAAATAAGTTTAATGATGATAAGGCAGACATAGCACAATCCAGAAGACATTTCTGTTACTGCTTACATCTAAAGGGTAATGTGTCAGGACATCAGATGTCTCTGTAAGTATATAAGTCTGGGAGTTAAAGGCTTAAGCAAAACAAATAATACAAGAGAGAATACTGAATGAAATATTTTTGTGGTGTAACATTAAATCAACACTCTATCAGAACTTCGTTAACACATAATTCATTTATCCTCAGTTGTAAAACATAACAATGCTTCTAAAAATATACAGCTGTGTGACACCTCTCATTTGGTCTCATAATGCCATACATTGAGGTATGGTCAGTAAGTAGTTATAACATAGAAATTTAAGTTTATCTCTACAATAAAGTTAATAAATTCATTGATAATACATACTTTGCTTGACACCTTATATAGTTCTTCAAGAAAACTATTAAATTGGAAACAAACAGTATCTAAGAATTAACATTTGCAGCCAGAATAATTCTTCATCAGTATTCCTAAATTGTGTACCTTTTCATATTCTTGCTTTATTCAGAAAGCTTAATGAAATCCAGTGTGTAGAACATGTTCACAGGGTCTGCAATTTGTCAGATACTCTCATATTTTTCTCCTCACAGTGCACAGACTTCTGTAAACATGCAGTCTTCACAGATTCTTTTTGTCAAGAGCTTATTGGAAACAGAAATCTGTTCTGTCTACTAAATGTGAGGAACTGAGTTTCAAGTTCTGGCACAGCTAAGCTGTCAACAAATTGTAATGATTAGGCTGATGTCCAATTTTCTAATATTGACCTGGTTCTTTGGAATCCTAATAAAGTAAAGTAGCAATGACAACTATAGCAAAAGGCATGCTTTGGACACCTTTATGTTTTGTGGGCACCCATATCAGTTTTCTGTGGCAGCATGTAATATTTACTTTATTACCTGTGATGTGTTAGCACCAGGTTCCTGACAACTAACAGACTCTCAAACCTGAGGCATTGCATTGCCTTAGAAATCAGGCACTCAGGCTCCAGTCTTCAGAACTCACATTTCCCACTTTAAGGAAAAGTTTAAATGCTCTGGGACCTGTGAAAATATTTCAAATAATATTCGTAAGAAAACCTTTCTGATTCAAGTTGGAAGCAGCTGAATTTTCTCCTAGAAGCTTGGGGTTCGGAAAGGATAGCAAGTGGTTTCTAGTTAACTCTGTCCCTTCAGGGAAGACTGACTTTAAAGAACACATAGACATTTCAAACTATATCTTCATGGCTTCTTTTAAACTTCACATCCCCTCTGTTTAAAAGGTAATTCTTTTTTTTTTTTTGTAAACTGGATGTCAGCCGAATCCACTCAGTTGGTTGAAATTTAAGCAAAAACCATGAATGCCCATGCTGCGTACAGTGCAGACTGTCTCTAAATTTCTGTGGGTTTCCAGGGGATTACAGCCTTGTGGTTCCTTCTGACTTTGAGTTCCTACTTATACTGACCTCTTATTATCACTTCTGTTCCCTTGTTTACATCACACTGAACTGTCCCCATACCTCATCTGTTTTCCTTAATTTCCCACAAACCGCCCGATAAATCATTTCTACATGCAGTAGGCTTTACTGAGATTATAGGGCAATGGAAGGAATTTTATGTTGCATCTCTGCAAATTATCCTATCCTAAAAAATCCTTTGTCCATTTGCTACTGGGAATTTTTCACTGGCTGTGTTTTACTGGTAGATCATTTAAACTACCCCTTCACCATGGTGCTTTCCCCACTGTTCCCCCTTTTGCCCCCTTCTAGCTTTTGGTGTTTACCTTTTGCAGAATTGCTCAAAACCAGATTTCTTCCCTTCAGCCTAGTTTCCCTCACCCTGTTTAGCTCAATTCCCCTAACTTTTCTTTGGGACTCTGTTTTCATATCCAAAGACCTATTAACGTTTCTGGTAAAAGGAAGTGTCACCACTCTCTTGCCCTTTAGCAGACCCAAATGTTGGATGGTCTTTTCTTCCTCATTCCACTATAGTCATGTTAAGTTAGCAGAAACTAAGACAATATTTTTGGACATTATTTAAGATGTATATTTAGAAATATTTAGATAATATTTCAGAAGTATATTTTAGAAATATAGACAACATATACCCCCAAAGATGGGCATGGCTATGTTCAGTCAGCTTTGGTTTAAAATTATCAAAGATCATGGTACATTTGAAACTTAATTTGAATTTTCTCTTCCGGTAAAGAATAAATATCTGCTACCATCTTTTTTAGACTGGATTACACCAATGTGGGCATTTAATTTTTAGGCAAGACTTCTGGAAAAGGGAAGATTAGAAATAATTCTAAATCTTTTCTAAGTGATTATGTATTAGATACACTAGTCTTTTAAGTTTGAGTAAGAGCATAGTTAAATACTATTGGATTATTTTCCAATTGCTGGCCCAAAGAATTGCCAGTGCAAGAATAGTTCCAGTGAATATTTCAGAACAAGCTAAAACATGTGCTTCTAGTCATCTTTTGAGATGTTCTGAGAACTGTCTTTTTAACTATGATTATTTCCAAGCCAAAGATAGAAATGCACTGCTACATATGAAAGTATTGCACAGATTCAGGCCTCCAGGTTCTCAGTAAATTTTCAATGGCTCTGAATGGGAAGGCATGAAGCTTCTCCACTTTGCTTCATGGTTGGTTATCTCAGTTGGTGATTTTTTTTCTTGTTTATTCATTTAATATTTGTTTCCCTTCTTTTTCCTAGAAATATTATATTGCAAGATGACATAAATTAGACATGAGAAAGAAGAGGCAAAGAACAAACAAAGAGATAAAGAGCAAGGAACAAAGAAAATAGAGGCAGGGAACAAAAGAGCACATACAATGAAATAGGAATAAGGCTTGAACAAAATGACAAAATATACTACAAAGTCTTAAAGGTATGTATACCAAGAAGTTGGTAAGAAATGGTAATTCGAGATACTTCATTTGGCTTTGTTAACGTAGGGGTAGGGCCATAGTTTACAGATTTAATCCCAGCTAGGTGCTCACAAATTTGTTCTGATTGTTAAGTCAGGGTTACCCTTATGTTGGTTTAGAGAGACTCTTTTGATAATGGCATATGCAGAAGCTTAGAGAGAAGAATGCAAAGAAAACCTCCAAATATGTTATCTTTCTGGAATATCTTCATGGTGTTCACATTTATTGGAAAGAGTACTAGCGATGCTTTCTTTAGGAAAGCACAAGATATCACATGATAAAACTGTGAGTGGTAAAAAGTCTTTGCAAACTCTTAAATTCAATAACTTCTGCGTAGGAATATACTTTGAGTCATATAAAAAGAAAGTTATGTTGCTTTTTTGAGTGAGTCTGTCGATATCTTTGAAGTGATTTTGTGATTTTTTTCTGTGAGTCCCACTAACTTTGGCTTTCTAGAGCTTTGGAGCCAAAGAGAAGTTGTTGTTCAAATTAAGGGGGTAATAAAAGATTTGAAAGAAAAGAGGAATTAAATGTTTTTGACATATGCACTTGGCTGATAGCTGTAGTAGTCAAAAATAAGTTAAATTAACTATTGATATAATAAAATGGAAAAACAGGATATGTATGTGATTGTGTGTGTATGTGTGAGTCTGTATTTGATGAATTAAATGCTGTGTTTACATACTATGGGATGGATATGTATATGATATTTTATCAGATCATTTTATGATCATTTATCAATCATTTTATTATTATTATTTTTTAACATCTTTATTGGGGTATAATTGCTTTACAATGGTGTGTTTCTGCTTTATAACAAAGTGAATCAGTTATACATATACATATGTTCCCATATGTCTTCCCTCTTAAAATGATTATTTTCATAGGGAACCACTCCAGAAGAATTTAGTATAACTTAAAATTTAACACACATATTTTCAAATATAACTGGGCTCTGATTTTTAGATAAAAGTGTATCAGATAATACAAAGTATGATCGTATGATCGAGTCTTTTCTCTTTGTGTTTAAAATACTGCTTCTTAAAGGGACTATAACAATTAAGGATGTGTGGGGATTCAGGAAAAGTGTGTTTGCATGAATTGGTGTAGAAAATAGCTTTATTTTTTTAAAGGACAAGACTAAGAATGGCCTAAATCTTTAATATTTCCTTATCTACTAGCTTTAGTAAATTATTGAAATCCAATTTTGATTTCTCTTTTTAAGAAATTTAGCATCTATTGGCCAAACCTTGGCTCCTCTAATTGCTAATATTATAAACTTGGCCAATTTATATGACCTCTATGTCTGTATTAACTCAACTGTAAAATAAAGATGAAAATAGTACCTACGTGGTGAGGTTACAGTGGAGATTAATGAGAATGCCTGAAAGAGTACCAAGTAACAGCTGCATAAATGTTAGTTACTATTATTACTTTGTTACTTAAATGAAAGATGAATTCATATGATGTTTTAGGTACTTTCTTGGGAAACATGCTATGAGAAAATGTGTGCTTGGTGTAATCCAGCTCCAGAGGAAACACCTTTGGTGCCTGCTGATGTACCTTGTAAGACTGAAGCGTAATTAGTTTATTTTTTGGACCAAGAGTTTTCTAAGACTGTTGACTATTTACCTGTTCTAAATTTGCACTCTTCCTATGAATGTAACCAAGGGGAATGATTTTCCTTTATATATCACAGACTAATGAGAATCTATTGACCCTGTTTATCAATATCATTCTTAAAATCTTTCCTCTGCCCTGCTCTCCTTCACCTTGGATACAGTTGGAGCATTTCATGTAATACATTATTCTGTTTCTTATTTTATGGCCTACATGGGGATTTGGTTTATATATTTTTGGGTATGTGAAATTCACTGGAATTTCAATTAAACGTTTAAAACAAACCATTACAATTCTAAAAGTTATATAAACTGGTGTGCCTTAGACTCTACTGTAGGGATTGTATCACAGGCAGAGAAAGAAGAATTTCATTGAGATTCTGTTTCATGTAATAACAACACACTGTCTTAGTGGTAGGAAGAGCAGCAAAGAAATATATTGTATTCAGTTTCAACTTTTATAGGCTTCAGTTTTTATCAGCTAATGTAGAAAATTTACAACGAAGTGGCTTTGAATCCTTATTTGTTTGTTAATTTATTTACTTTTACATAGGCAACAAGAAGGCTGTATTTAGTATATACTATTAAAAATATTGACTCAGTTTAGCAATCAATGGAAATCTTAAACTCTTCATAAATTATTTAATAGGATAAAATTTAGAGCCAGTAAATAAATAGATAGATAAATAATCTTTTAATACCACATTGCAATTACAAAGATAATATTTTTTGCTATTCACAAAGTACCATGATTAGAATTTCTTTAAACTAAGTGCATCCGTTTGCACATATATGAGAAATACAGTTACTCTGTTTATCCTCATAGGGATGAGATATACTGGACAGATTTTGCTTTTTAATTACGAAGGAAAAGATTATTTCTAAGCAGTTTCTAGATATTAGCCTTGGACACTTTTTTATTCAGTTCTTTCTCTAGAAGGACAAATAGCTTCACAAGTAGGCCCTTTAGAAATATGTTTTATAATCAATTATAAAAACACTGAATGTTTCCTTGAGACAGCCTTTTAAAAGATACTGTCATAAATCACATGACCTTTATTTGCATATCCATTTAAAATTCCAAGAAACTACGGTGATACTGAGAAGCACATTGATAAGGCAGTGTTAAAAGTAACAATGAGGAAAGTTTAATGAATGACAGAGGGAAATCAACATATAGCATTTACAGTGTTTCAGATATACAAGGGGAAAAAACAGAATATGCAAATACTATCCAGTAATACTAGATAGTAGTGACTAGTTTTGTGATTTCCACAGGTGACCTAATGAAGCTTTCTGTTTCTGGTTTAAGAAAACCATTTTCTCTCTCTCTCACACACACCTCAAAGTATTTTTCCATTGTTTCTCTTGTTCAGTGCAGCAGTGTCTCCGTTCTTTGTCTGTCTAACTCCTTTATCTCCCTTTGACCTGTTGTTGACCTCAGCTCTAAATTGCATAAAGTCCCTTTTAGAAGTAAAATTCTTAGATTCTGTGATTCTATTTCCATTCTGCACACATCAGCTGTATTTATCTATTACCAGCACACGGACGTAGAGGCAATTTTAGATTCCTTTTCTGTTTCTTTTCCTAGTCTACTAATTTTTCAAGAACATGTAGCATGAAAGAAAAATCATAGGATTTACATGGTGAAAAACAGAATAGATGGCTTTTATTCACTCATTCATTCCCAAGTGATTGCTTACTACATGCCAAGCACTGCACTGGATACTAGAGACTCAAACAAGACATGGTTTCAATTCACCCCACCAGAAAGCTCTCAGTGAAGTAGGAGAAGGCAGACATATAAACAAGTATAAATGAAATAATATAAGTGGCTTCATCTTGAAAGATAAGTGGACTTTTGTCATGTGCTGAGAAAGTCATTCCAGGCATAGGAAGATATGTGACCAGTAAACATAGATGTGAAGCCACTGAGTGTACTTCGGGAACTACAATAATTTGGTTTAGCTGGAATGTAGAGAGGGCCTCCCATGTGGAGGAGTTTGGACTTTATCATCTAAAATATTGGTCTCCTATGTGTGGGAATGCATGTGGTTGCTTAATATATTCCATCAGAGTATGTAAGAATATATTAGAACTTCTATATAACATTATATCATCCTTTAATTTTTATGAAAGTATGCTTCATCTTATATATGTTTCTAACTTATAAGTAAACAAATATACCATGTTGGGAGTATGCTTTAAAGTTGTTTAAGGATGGAAAGGATGTGTAACCGAAATGTTTGGAGGTGACTACTCTAGGAATTAGAGCCTTTGAAGAAGTTTAAACCCAAGTGATCTGTTTGGCATTGTAGAAAGGGCCAATAAAATTGTTAGGAATTACTGGAATTTTACATTTAAAACTGCAGCACAATATATAATATAGCACGTGGTCATTGAAGATTAGTTGTCATTGTTGTTACCATCGTCATCTATAGTAATGATAGATATAGAGAGAGTGTAGTTTAGAGGAGGTAATACTGGCTTTGGCATCCGGCATGCTTGAATTCTGGCTCTGTCAACCATGTGAATTTTTGGCAAGATACTTAAGCTTTTGGAGGCACAATTTATTCATCGGCAGCATGAGGATAACAATTTCCACCTCACCAGTTTGTAGTGAAGATTTCAAATAATGCACATGAAGGACCTGGTATAGGCCATGGTCAGCACTCCATAAATACACAAAGAAGCAAAGATATTGCAATCGCATTGTAATTACTGTCTTCTTATTCAGAAGACTTTGCAGCTTGTTTCTTTTTTTTTCTTATTTGGATTTTTAACATTCCCATCATCTTTCAAGTCCTTGACTTTTACAGATGACAGTGATAAGGGCAATTTGCTTCTGTTTCTTCTAAAACAAATAAATGTTTATTTTTACTAATGGCCTTATATTCTATTTATAAAAATATAAAATATCTTCACATGGAATATTTTGCATAATGGAAAAAGATTTCAGCGAGTGTGATTACTCTCTTGGCCATGTTCACACTTTTGAACATGTTGTGCAGAAAATGTCTTTCTTTGGCTTTTACTCAGACTGACTCTGTAAATAAGAATCAGTTTGCCCTGAGTTCAGTAGCATGGGCTAAGCGCTTGGTGACTGATATCTATGTAGAATTGTGTGTCTTACTAGTCTTATGAAAACAAGGGTAAGTTAGAATGTTTCCCTGTTCAGCAGATAATTTCAAAGAGTGTAAAACACAGCTGTGTTTGGACCTCTCTTCCTTTTGTCTTTTATATAAATATTTTGAATTGATTTTGGCTCAACTGCATACTCTGCATACATGGGCCATGATATGGAAAGCAGAGTTCTTAAATTGTGAACTAGGCATGACTTTATTGAAGAATTTATTATTCTACCTAGGTGCTATCAAAAATTATTGATAAAAATCAATAAAACCGGGCTTCCCTGGTGGCGCAGTGGTTGGGAGTCTGCCTGTTGATGCAGGGGACACGGGTTCGTGCCCCGGTCCGGGAAGATCCCACATGCCGCGGAGCGGCTAGGCCTGTCAGCCATGGCCGCTGAGCCTGCACGTCCGGAGCCTGTGCTCCGCAACGGGAGAGGCCACAACAGTGAGAGGCCCGTGTACTGCAAAAAAAAAAAAAAAAAAAAAAAAAAAATCAGTAAAACCTGTTAAAAAAAAAAACAAAAATAAATATTTGTGGCTGACATCACTTGGACTTTTGATTATAACGTATCCCATAATTTCATAAAGAACTTTAACTTGTTTAATTACACAAAGATACACTTTGAAAATAATTTATTATTGGCAAGGTCACCCGTGTGTGTGTGGGAAAACCCCAAATGTTTCAGTTTAGCCTTAAATAGAAAATGTAGCAGAAGCAAAAGTAGGCCTCAGTCACAAGAAGAGCCTTGCTAGAAGGGGAATCTGTTAACACAGGTGTTTGAGAAGCCAAACCTTGGAGAAATTTTCATCTTGTTAAGTAGATAAATATTTTTACATAGGTGTGATTACAAAATGTAAGTCAAATCTTTTTTCTTCTTCTTAGCATAAAGTTGAGTCTCTCTAAAGCTCTATGCTGGGGCTTCCCTGGTGGTACAGTGGTTAAGAATCCACCTGCCAATGCAGGGTATATGGGTTCGAGCCCTGGTCCAGGAAGATCCCACATGCCACAGAGCAACTAAGCCCATGTTAAATCTGTTATATTGAACATTTTGTATGATGGTTTCAAAAAATGTTGCTTTGTAAAGTTGAAATCAGTTTTTTTTGGTTTGTTTCAATTTTTGTTTTCTGATATAGACAACTACATTTGTTAAAATATTTGTTGTAGCAAACCGTTCTCTCGAAATTGTAAACTACAGTTATGATAAGAGATTGAATTTAGCCATTAATCTGGTGATAATTCACTATACATAACTAGCAATTATAATTAATCCAACATATATAAAAGAACTAGGTAGGTTTTCTTAAATTTAGGAAGATTACTAAAAGGCATATTTTCTTCTTTTAAAGTGCCCTAAAAAGCCAAATAAAGTGACTAATACGTTAACTTTAAAACACAGTGCGGAATCTCAGTTTCTGATGAATAGGGGGAACTACTTGGTTCAGTGCTAATTGTGGGATTAATACTGCAATATTTAAAATTTAAGTGTATTTTAAAATTTCTTATTCAAAATTTTAAAATACTTCCTGTGTATTTTAGGATAAAGAAAAGAGCATTATAGGGATATTATTTAGAAATCTTGCTAAGTTCTTTACTACTTCTAATAATTTACTCCTAATTTTATATCTGTATAGACATTTATATCTTCCTTTACATATTGAAAGTCGTAGTTGTACCTTTTCATTCTGTATACATTTTATTTGTCTTTCTTTTTTCACTGTACTGGCTAATACCTTTAGAACATTGTTGAATAGAATTTGTGGTGGTGGGTATCGTTGTGTCTTTTTGTGATTTTAAAAAGAATGTTTCTAGCATTTCATTATTAAGTATGATGATAACGATTTAGATTTTTATTAAGATTTTCAGTAGTTGCCTTTCTCCTGTTCTTGGTTTTCTAATCATTTGGTTTTATCACAAATAAGTATTGAATTTTTATTTAAACATACTTCCTCTTTTTAGTGAGATCAAAGTATGGTTTTTCTCCTTTAGCCCGGAAATTGGGTGAATTTCCTTTAATAGATTTTAAAAATATTAAAGTAACATTTCATTCTTGGATAAAACCAAGGTAGACATGACATATAATTTTTTTAACTTTGCATGATACAGTTTGTTATTGCTTTTTCTAAGGATTTTTAATCTGTTATCACCTTGTGATTTTTCTTATACTGTTTTTGTTGGTTTTGCTGTACATGTTATACAAGTATTTTATAAATGAGTTAAGATGTATTTTCTCCCTTTCCATAATTTAGAAGACTTTGTGTTGGATAGAAGTAATCTTTCTTCCAAAGTATAAAATAGCCAGGGCCTGGTGATATCCTGGTGATTTTAACAACAGCTTCAATTTCTTTAATCATTATGCCCTGATTCAAATACTCCAAGCGCTACTAAGCCACTGAGACATTTGGAGGTAGTAGTATCTTGGCATTTGTGCAATATGGGACTACAGGAACATTCTGTTTTAAAATCTTTGCAGTGGTCGTAGTCATTGACTCTCATTTATTTGTGTTTTCTGCCCTTTTTCTTAATCAGTGACACTAGAGGTTTGCTTATTTTATTATTAATTTCAAAGAATCAATTTGTATTTATTTTTATCTTACATGTTATACTGTTTTGCTAGTTAATGTATTATACCATTTTATTTGTTGTCAGTATTTTCTTTGGATTTGTTCTGTTCTCCTTACAACTAAACTTGGGTGACAGGCTCCTAATTTTCTGGCTTTCTTATTTTCTACAATAAGAACACTTTAACATTTTTTACAGATATCTTCTGTAACCTATGAAATATTTAGAAGTGTAATTTAAAATTTCCCATATTTATTCACCAATTGATTTAGTTAGATAGTATGTTACTGATTGTTTGAAAAATTTTCAGATATGCCTTATGGTCTAATACACCAAATTTTTGATCTAATGTTCAATTTTTTAAGTGTTCCATGTGTGCTTGAGAAGAAAGGCTATAATCTGTGAGGGGCAATGTTAAATATTTGTTTATTAGATCAAAATGTTTAATTATGTTGTCCCAATTTTCTACATTCACACTAATTTGTTTTTCCTGCTTGGCCTATCATTTATGGAGAAAATAGGTCTCCCAATGATGGTGAATTTATGAATTTTCATTTGTGTGTTTAACTTATACCTTTAAAGAATATTTTATTAGTTGCATATGTTTAGAAATTTTAAAATCACATTGTAAAAGGGAACTTAATCATTATTTTAAAATCTTACATAGCTTTAATAATGTTTTATATTTTGTTGGCTAATATTAAACTAATATCGGTGTAAATAGTCCAGCTACCTTTTGGTTGTTCTTTGCTTAGTTTGCCTTTTCTAGCCTTTTACTTTCAACCTTTTTAGTTTCTTATGTTTCACTTGTCTCTTGAAAGGCATATCTAGCTATAAATATGTAACACATGAATATTCTATCTGGAAATCTTTATGTATTATCTGGTGAAGTTTGCCCATTTATGTTGTATATATATATGGATTTATTTTTACCATATTATTTCATGCTATGTATGTCATTTGTCTGTGCTTCTTTTCTTCCCTTTCTTTCTCTTTTTAGAATACATTATTTTTTAATATTCTTATATGTTTCCCTTAACTAAATTAGAATTTTTGTACCCTCTTTTTATAATTTTTATTACTACTCTTGAGATATTACCATGAATACTGAATTTCAAAGTCTAAAGTTAATCAATATTTTCTTCTCACCACAAAATGGAGCAAGAACCCTAGTATTATTTTTAACTGTTACAAACTCTCATTAAGCTTTACAAGTTATGATTTTTCTAGTGTATTATCTCTGTTGTTTATTTTAGCCTCACTTTAGGTTTGTTTGTAATCTTTGAATCCAGATAATTGTCCATTCTACTAATTTTTCATTTTCTGAGTCACAGAATTTATTAAATCTTTTCTTTTATCATGTACTGTACTTAGCATTAGGCACATGAGATGAAAAGGGTGGGATCCATGCCATCAATAAGTTTTACATTTGACTAAAAGGAGTGTGATAGAATCTTCATCAAGGGACTTCACTAAGAGTGATGTGAGCACAGAGGGTAATGTGACCAAATAACTGGAATTATGTATCACGTTCGATTACTGGTATTTTATAAACAATGATTTTTAGATTTTTTCATTTTATGAATATGTTTTTACTCACAATTCCTTCTTAATCTGAAATTTTTTCTATGTGGATAACTGCATTGCAAATAGACACAGTTTTATTTCCCCCACCCCCATTCTGTATGTCTTTTAAAAGTTTTATTGTCTTGTACTGGCTAAGGCCTCCAGTCTTTAGTTCAGTAGGAGTAGTGGGAGCTGCTTTATTCCCGAATTTAAGGAGGAAGCATTCATTCTCTTACCATGTATGATGTTACAGTAAGATCTCTTTGTAGATGCCCTTTAACAGTTAAGAAAATTCTTTTCTATTCCGGATTTGCTGAGAATTATTATCCTGCTTGTAAATTGAATTTGGTCAACTTTTTCTTCTATATCTTTTTTATATGATTGTATGATTTTCTTCTTTAGTCTGTTATATGGAAAAATACACTGACTTCTTTTTTAATATAGGTTGGTTTATGGCTCAGATTATGGTTTATCATGGTGAATGCTCCATGTGCAATTGAAAAGATTGTCTACTCTACTGTTATGTGAATTATTCTACAACAGTCAATAGACATCAATTAGGAAAGTTAGGTTGATAAGGCTGGCCTGGCCTTCTATATTCATATTGATTTTCTGTTTGTTTTATCTCTTAGTGAGAAAGAGTGTTAAAGTCTCCAATTATAATTGTAAACTTGTCCATTTCTATTTTTAGTTCTGTCAGCTTTTGTTTTATGTATTTTGAATATCTGTTATATACATATACATTTAGGATTATTATGGCTTTTTGGTGTAATAACACTTTCACCATTATAGAATGTCTCCCTTTATTTCCAATAGCATTCATTTCTTGAAGTTTACTTTCTCTGATGTTAATATAGCCACTCAGGCTTTCTTTAAATTAGCACTTTCATGATATATCTCTTTTCATCCTTTTAATATATTTATTGCTTTATATTTAAAGTGAGATTCTTATAGATGACATATACTTGAATCTTGATTTTTATCTATCTCTGTCTTTAATTGGCATGTTCAGATCATTTGCATTTAATATAAATATTAATATAGTTGGATTAAAGTCTACATTCTAATTGCTTTCTATTCTGTTTGTGGTTTGGCCCTCTCACCTTAAAAAAAATTTTTTTTTCTGATTGATGTTAAATTATTTAAATATTTCTTATGATTCCATTTTAAGCCTACTATTGCTTTTTTTTTTATTGGTACCTCTTTTATTTATTTATTTATTTTTAACATCCTTATTGGAGTATAATTGCCTTACAACGTTGTGTTAGTTTCTGCAGTACAACAAAGTACATCAGCTGTATGTATACATATATCCCCATATGCCCTCCCTCTTGAGCCTCCCTCCCACCCTCTCTATCCCACCCCTCTAGGTCATCACAGAGCATGGAGCTCATCTCCCTGTGCTATGCAGCAGCTTCCCACTAACTATCTGTTTCACATTTGGTAGTGTATATATGTCAATGCTACTCTCTCACTTCGTCCCAGCCTCCCTTTCCCCTCCTGTGTCCTCAAGTCCGTTCTTTACATCTGCGTTATTCCTGCCCTGCCACTAGGTGCATCAGAACCATTTTACTAGATTCCATATAAATGCGTTAGCATATGGTATTTGTTTTTCTCCTTCTGACTTACTTCACTCTGTATGACAGACTCTAGGTCTATCCACCTCACTACAGATAATTCAGTTTCATTCCTTTTTATGGCTGAGTAATATTCCATTGTACACATGTGCCTCATCTTCTTTATACATTCATCTGTTGATGGACTTAGGTTTCTTCCATGTCCTGGCTATTGTAAATAGTGCTGCAGTGAACACTGGGGTGCTTGTGTCATTTTGAATTATGAATTTCTCTGGGTATATGCCCAGGAGTGCGATTGCTGCGTCATATGGTGGTCGTATGGTAGTTTTATTTTTAGTTTCTTAAGAACTTCCATACTGTTCTCCATAGTAGCTGTATCAATTTACATTGCCACCAGCAGTGCAAGAGGGTTCCTTTTTCTCCACACCCTCTCCAGCATTTATTATTTTCTAGATTTTTGATGATGGCCATTCTGACCAGTGTGATATGATAACTCGTTGTGGTTTTGATTTGCATTTCTCTAATGATTAGAAATGTTGAGCATCTTTTCATGTTTGTTGGCAATCTGTATGTCTTCTTTAGAGAATTGTCTGTTTAGGTCTTCCACCCATTTTTGGATAGGGTTGTTTGCTTTTTTGATATTGAGCTGCATGAGCTGCTTGTATAGTTTGGAGATTAATCCTTTGTCAGTTGCTTTGTTTGCAGATATTTTCCCCCATTCTGAGGGTTGTTTTTTCATCTTGTTTATTGTTTCCTTTGCTATGCCAAAGTTTTTAAGTTTCATTAGGTTCTGACTATGATTCCCTCTAAGAGTTTTATAGTGTCTGGCTTTACATTTAGGTCTGTAATCCATTTTGAGTTTATTTTTGTGTATGGTGTTAGGAAGTGTTCTAATTTCATTCTTTTACATGTAGCTGTCCAGTTTTCCCAGCACCACTTATTGGAGAGACTGTCTTTTCTCCATTATATATTCTTGCCTCCTTTGTCAAAGATAAGGTGACGATATGTGCATGGGTTTATCTCTGGGCTTTCTATCCTGTTTCATTGATCTGTATTTCTGTTTTTGTGCCAGTACCATACTATCTTGATTGCTGTAGCTTTGTAATATAGTCTGAAGTCAGGGAGTCTGATTCCACTAGCTCCATTTTTCTTTATCAGGATTGCTTTGGCTATTCGGGGGTCTTTTGTGTTTCCATAAAAATTGTGAAATTTTTTGTTTTAGTTCTGTAAAATATGCCATGGATAATTTATACGGATTGCATTGTGTCTGTATATTGCTTTCAGTAGTATAATCATATTCATAATGTTGATTCTTCCAATCCAAGAACATGGTATATCCCTCCATCTGTTTGTATTGCCTTTGATTTCTTTTCATCAGTTTCTTATAGTTTCCTGCCTACAGGTCATTTGCCTCTTTAGGTAGGTTTATCCCAATGTATTTTATTCTTTTTGCTGCAGTGGTAAATGGGAGCATTTCATTAATTTCTCTTTCTGATTTTTCTTTCTTAATGTATAGGAATGGAAGAGATTTCTGTGGATTAATTTTGTATCCTGCTACTTTACCAAATTCATTGATTAGCTCTAGTAGTTTTCTGGTGGCATCTTTAGGATTCTCAATGTATAGTATCATGTCATCTGCACACAGTGACAGTTTTACTTCCTGTTTTCTGATTTGTATTTTCTTTTTCTTCTCTGATTGCTGTGGCTAAAACTTCCAAAACTCTGTTGAATGATAGCAGTGAGAATGGGCAACCTTGTCTTGTTCCTGATCTTAGAGGAAATGCTTTCAGTTTTTCACCATTGAGAATGATGTTGCCTGTGGGTTTGTGATATATGGCCTTTATTATGTTGAGGTAGGTTCCCTCTATGCCCACTTTCTGGAGAGTTTTTTTTATCATAAATGGATGTTGAATTTTGTTGAAAGCTTTTTCTGCATCTGTTGAGGTTATCATGTGGTTTTTATCCTTCAGTTTGTTAATATGGTGTATCACATTGATTGATTTGAGTATATTGAAGAATCCTGGCATTCCTGGGATAAACCCCACTTGATCACGGTGTATGATCCTTTTACTGTGCTGTTGGATTCTGTTTGCTAGTATTTTGTTGAGGATTTTTGCATCTATGTTCATCAGTGATTCTGGCCTATAATTTTCTTTTTTTGTGACATCTTTGTCTGGTTTTGGTATCAGGGTGATGGTGGCCTCATAGAATGAGTTTGAGTGTGTTACTCCCTCTGCTGTATTTTGGAAGAGTTTGAGAAGGATGGGTGTTAGCTCTTCTCTAAATGTTTGATAGAATTCGACTGTGAAGCCATCTGGTCC
This sequence comes from Phocoena phocoena, assembly GCF_963924675.1. Taxonomy (NCBI): domain Eukaryota; kingdom Metazoa; phylum Chordata; class Mammalia; order Artiodactyla; family Phocoenidae; genus Phocoena; species Phocoena phocoena. The sequence continues at coordinate 61,853,916 of NC_089223.1, read as the reverse complement.
TGGGCTTTTGTTTGTTGGAAGATTTTAAATCACAGTTTCAATTTCAGTGCTTGTGATTGGTCTGTTCATATTTTCTGTTTCTCACTGTTCAGTCTTGCAAGTTTGTACTTTTCTAAGAATTTGTGCATTTCTTCCAGGTTGTCCATTTTGTTGGCATATATTTGCTTGTAGAAGTCTCTCATGATTCTTTGTATTTCTGTGGTGTCAGTTGTTATATCTCCTTTTTCATTTCTAATTCTGTTGATGTGAGACTTCTCCCTTTTTTTCCTGATGAGTCTGGCTACTGGTTTTTCAATTTTGTTTATCTTCTCAAAGAACCAACTTTTAGTTTTATTGATCTTGCTATTGTTTCCTTTATTACTTTTTCATTTATTTCTCATCTGATCTTTATGGTTTCTTTCCTTCTGGTAACTTTGGGGGTTTTTTGTTCTTTCTCTAATTGCTTTAGGTGCAAAGTTAGTTGTTTATGTGAGATTTTTCTTGTTTCTTGAGGTAGGATTGTATTGCTATAAACTTCCTTCTTAGAACTGCTTTGGCTGCATCCCATAGCTTTTGTGTCTTCTTGTTTTCCTTGTCATTTGTTTCTAGTTTTTTAAAAATTTCCTCCTTGATTTCTTCAGTGTTTCTTGTTTATTTAGTTGTGTATTGTTTAGCCTCCATGTGTTTGTAATTTTTACAGTTTTTTTCCTGTAATTGACATCTATTCTCCTAGCACTGTGGTCAGAAAAGATACTTGATATGATTTCAAGTTTCTTAAATTTACCGAGGCTTGATTTGTGACCCAAGATGTGATCTGTCCTGGAGAATGTTCCATGTGCACTTGAGATGAAAGTGTAATCTGCTGCTTTTGGATGGAATGTCCTATAAATATCAATTAAGTCGATCTGGTCTAATGTGTCATTTAAACCTTGTGTTTCCTTATCTATTTTATGTTTGGATGATCTGTCCATTTGTGTAAGTGGGGTGTTAAAGTCCCCTATGGTTATTGTGTTACTCTTGGTTTCCCCTTTTATGGCTGTTAGCATTTGCCTTATGTATTGAGTTGCTCCTATGTTAGGTGCATAAATATTTACAATTGCTGTATCTTCTTCTTGGGTTGATCCTTTGGTCATTAAGTAGTGTCTTTCCTTGTCTCTTATAATAGTCTTTATTTTAAAGTGTATTTTGTCTGATATGAGTATTGCTACTCCAGCTTTCTTTTGATTTGCATTTGCATGGAATATCTTTTTCCATCCTCTCACTTTCAGTCTGTATGTGTCCGTAGGTCTGAAGTGGTCTCCTGTAGACAGCATATATATGGGTCTTGTTTTTGTATCCATTCAGCCAGTCTATGTCTTTTGGTTGGAGCATTTAATCCATTTACATTTAAGGTAATTATCAATGTGTATGTTCCTATTACCATTTTCTTGTTTTGAGTTTGTGTCTATAGGTCTTTTCCTTCTTTTGTGTTTCCTGCCCAGAGAAGTGCCTTTAGCATTTGTTGTAAAGCTGTTTTGGTGGTGCTGAATTCTCTTAACTTTTGCTTGTCTGTAAAGCTTTTGATTTCTCTGTTGTATTTGAATGAGATCCTTGCTGGGTAAAGTAATCTTGGTTGTAGGTTTTTCCCTTTCATCACTTTAAATATATCCTGCCACTCCCTTCTGGCCTGCAGAGTTTCTGTTGAAAGATCAGCTGTTAACCTTATTGGGATTCCCTTGTATGTTATTTTTTGCTTTTCCCTTGCTGCTTTTAATATTTTTCCTTTGTGTTTAAATTTTGCTAGTTTGATCTGTATGTGTCTCAGCTTGTTTCTCCTTGTGTTTATCCTGTATGAGACTCTCTGTGCTTCCTGGACTTGATTATTTCCTTTCCCATGCTGGGGAATTTTTCAACTCTAATCTCTTCAAATATTCTCTCAAGGACTCTTTTAAAAAGTTGTGTTTTGTGGACTTCCCTGGTGCTCCAGTGGTTAATACTCCGTGCCTCCACTGCAAGGGGCACGAGTTCCATCCCTGGTCGGGGAACTAAGATCCCTCATGCTATGCAACATGGCCAAAAAACAAAAACAAAGAGACAAGCACCCTCCCAGAAAAGTTGTATGTATTTTGTTTTATTGGTTGCTCTAAGGTTTACAATAGAAATCTTTAATTAATTGTAATCTATCTTCAAATGATATCATACTGCTTCACACCTAATCTAAGCACCTTACAACCATATATGCTCCATTCCTTCCTCACACTTTTTGTGCTATTTTTGTTATACATTTTAGTTGTATATATACTTAAAATCCTCAGTATATTCTTAGCATTTTTACATATACAGTCTACTACACTTGAGAGTGATTAAAAATAAGAAATATGTTTTTTATTTATCTTCATTTTCATTATTAACCTCACAGGTTCTCTAAAACTGTCTTGGGGCCTCCAGGAACTCCAGGATCACACTTTGACTGATGTAAATCTATTAGGATTTATATAAGCTACGTTATCTTTTCTTATAATTTTCAGTTTTTATTTATCTGAACTTTAAGACATTTTTCTAACTTAGTACTCTGCTTTTGGCAGCGGATGCAAAGGATGTTTTATTAAAAAGCATCATAGTTTGCTTTTGGAAGACTAAATCAAAATGTACTAATTAAGGAGATAGCCACCTACATATTCCTGAGAAATATTTTTAAGAACTAGTGATTTTCTTACTATTTAGCACTGTGAGCCATTTGTAATAAATACATAGTATTATTGTATATTCTTTTATCTTTTATGTCATAAGAGATATCACCATTGGATGTGGTCCAGTGCTTGTACCGTTTAATTTTTCTTGGGGTAACTCAATTTATCCCTTGAATTAGTTGAACCATTTCACTGCATTATGAGGTGTCATATAGCAATTGGATGCACTCACATGAAGTAGTGACATCCTGTCAACCATGTAAAGACTCAAGATTATCAGCTTGTTTAGGTCACTCTACTTCTCAATTGTTCCCAAAACTGATACTTCCAAATGGGAATAACAAACATGTGAAACATATCTTCTCTTATGCAGATATGGGGCACAGTTCTTACCAATTACACTTCCTACATAGAGTAATGGCAGTATACTTTGAAATATTTGAAATATATAAAACTGTTAGGACGTAATTTTATCTAAAGATTTTCAAAATATATATTTTGATTCTCTGCTTTTTGCTTCTAAAACATGCCATCTTCTGTTACCTGTCTTCTTTTTGGTGTTCTTTATTGTCAGTTCTTCATCATTTGGGAAAAAGTTATAGAATATCTCTGTGCCTCATCTTTATTTGATGGAAACATTATCCTTTTTGCTTTCAAGAAATTGCCACTTTTAATACGATTATGTAAAATTAAATGGCTTACAGTTTTCAAGTTTTCAGAAATGTTAACATGCATTGGATTTTTACACAAAAATATATTATTATGTAATTTTAAAAATCACATGTTAAGGTATCATAATTACAATCTACTGAATCAACCTCATTATTTGTGAATGTGAAAGTTCTAGCACTGGGTAATAGATGTGAACTTAAAAGTAAGGCATTAGTCTAAGAATCATTACTTTTTAACCTCTAAAAAATCTATTCTAAAGAGCTTAAATATATATTTGATGTAGTTTTCATGTTTATAAAATAGATGGCTGCATAAATGCTAACTATGTCTTTGCAAAGTATTACAAAATACTATATTGCAATAATAAAAATAGTTTAACAGATTTACAAATTAAAATCAAAGCAATATTTTTTAAAAAACTGCAAGGATCTTTACTTGCTTTTCAGAGACATCATTGAGCTTCAAGTAATCTTGTCAGATCTGATTAAAGATGTCATTTAATGCTATGAGGATATGATTTCTTATGTTGTTATAAAACTTTTATGAAGTATTCTATAGTAGATCTTAACTAACTAAAGAGGAACATTTTTATGTGTACTCATTTTCTAATGTTATTTTCAGGGAAATTGGAAAACATATCTCATTTAATTTTAAACAGTTTGATTTAGTTTAACATGCAACTGAAATCAAATTTTAAATCTTGGGCCAAATGACAATCTCTTACAAGTAGAATTTTTTGTTCTATTGGTTATTTGTTGTTGTGTAACAAATTACCCCGAATTTAAAGGCTTAAAACAACAAATAATTAATATTTCATAGTTTCTGTGCGTTAGAAATCTGGGTATAGCTTAGCTGGGTGCTTCTGGTTCAGGGGCCCATAAGGCTACAATCCAGGTGTTGACTGGGGCTGTGCTCTCATCAGAAGGATTGGCTGAGGTAGAATCTATTTTTAAGCTCATTTAAGAATCTATTTTTAAGTTATGCTTATTAGCAGGATTTAGTTCCTCATATGGGATTGTTTGGCTGTGGACCGCTAATCCTTGATTGCTGTTGGCTCAAGGGTTTCTGAAGGCCCTTGACACATGGGTCTCCCCATAGATGAGCTTATAATGTGACAACTAACTTCCATCTAAGCAAATAAGCAAGAAAGCAAGAGAGGCATGCAAAATGGAAGCCACCATCATGTTTTAACTTCTCCTTGGAAGTGACATCCTGTCACTTTGCTACATCTTATTCATTAGAAGAGAATTACTAAGTCTAGCTTATTTAGTAGGAAGGGATTACATAAGTCTGTGAATACAAGGAGATGGGGATCATTAGAGGCCATGTTAGAAGCTTTCTACCATGCTTGTTTAAAACTTTTTCATTTCTTACACACAGAAAAAATTTAAAATGAATGCACATTTGGTAAACATCACTAAATAATGTTGAAATAGATGAAGTAAAGGGGCAATATTTTGTTTCTTTTAGAAAGTATATTTGTTTTATTTGTTCAATGCAGATATCAAAATTTTTCTGTCTAAATCTCTTACCTATTTTTATTTTACCCTTTTATTTTTGATGGCCTGAATTCATAGAGGGCAAAATTTGTATTTCTAATGCTCTTGCCACTTCCTACAAATGCAGTGCTTGATCTGCTTACATTCAATTTATTTATAGGTCAGAAAGCCCTAGGGAAGTGTTCTACTTCAACAAGAATACACCTTCAAGATTATGACTTGGAGCTTCTCAATGAACTATTGACCATCCCATAGCTTTCTAACATGCAGAAGGTTGTATTAACTAATCTATATTTTAGGGTCAAGAGAGAAACATCTCTAAGCATGCTTGGTCTAAGTTCTCTGCGATAGAGGCTAGAAAATCATTAATATGCCTACATTTGCTCTCTTAATAATTCTTGATCTTCCAGATGGACATTTTTAATTTGCACAAAAGGCAAGACTATAAAGAAAGAGACCAACTGATTTTATTAAAAAGATGATGTTTAAATTCCCTTTAGCTTGCCATTACTTCTCCTATGCTCTGATTTCTCTTCAACAATCCATTAAAATTTTATCTTGCAGAGTGATAATAATAGTCTCTGTCCTGTCATTAATGTTAGCTGTCATTAATGTGACCCAGTCACTATGGCAAGGAATCCCAGAGCCAAGGCAGTGAACTATAAAGTATAGGACTATCCAAACTAGAGCTTCATTAGATTTAGTGCTTGTCTCATGGCACAGCTTCATAATTTAAATACAGAGGTTCCCAAACATTGCATTCTATGACTTGATACCACTAAATGCTCATCAGTGTGTCTTAATCTGTCTAAAATATTTGTAATGAGCCTAGATTTACATCCCTAAGAATTAGCACTTAGGACGACCAATGACTTCTTTCATTATTCATCACTTCTTGCTTCCCATTAGCACAATTAACTGCTGTTCCACCCCAAATGATGAGAATAGTTTCAAACTATTTAACAATGTGGATTGAGCCAAAGAGTTGTTAATTTTGTCTGACAGATATTCAAAGGATTGTGAGTCTTACTGTTGGATGATAATTTAAAAAGTAGATATAAGTGGCCATAATTGCAAAAATTATTCTTTTGCTTATCAGAACAGATTGTAGTAGGATAATATTGATAGCTAAACTGCCCTTATATCTTAGTATGAAACTGAAATTGAGGTAAACTCCACATATTTTATTAATTCTGCTTATTTTATTTTTATTAATAAAATCATATCTGCCTTATTTTTTCTTTCATATCTTCCAAGATTGTATTTGAAAGTTTTCTCTTTCTAATGAGACTTATATGATCAGACTTTCTTTGATGTTGTTCAGATGCTTTCAGAAGTAACAGGGATTGCTACTCCCTAGAATGCAATTAAGTAACATGTATTTTTGATATTCTCCTTCCTTCTCTCCTCTTTTGTCATTTAACTTGTTATTTTCTAGAATTTATAACTTACAACGAGTCCATAAGCCTGAACTTTATTACTCTTCCAACTCCTGACATTTAAAATTCTTCTTATTGGTGAAAAAAATGGTGGAATCAATGGATTGGAGAGTCTAATAAGGCTAAGGCTAACTCTGTGTGTGTGTGTGTGTGTGTGTGTGTGTGTGTGTGTGTGTGTGTTTAGTCAGATTAATACAGTGAATAAACAGGTAGAAAATGATTGGAGAATGAGATGTTGAGTTCTTGGAACAGAGGTTTCAGAAATGGTGCAGTTGGTGGTGGTGGCAAGGGCTAGTTTACTGAAGGAAGTAAGTACTTGAGATGACGGCAAGGATATCCAGAAATTGAGAAGTCAGGGATGTACTATATTAATGTTAAAAAAAAAAGAAACATAGTATGAGTATGAGTAAAAGAGGGAAAAATCATGGAGTAAGGGCCAAAGGCATCGATAAATTGAGAAGTTACTAAGTAATAGATGTGAGCAATAAGCAGAGGGGAGATTGGTATAATCTGGTGGTTTATAATGACTATATGTATAGTACAGAACATTTTTTCCTACCACTCCTCTTATCAGGACAGAAATTATTAACTCTGTTACTTCCTGTGTTGCTCTCACAGGCATTTCTTATTGTGTTATGCTGTCATGTTTTCCTTTATGATTATTTTAGGCACATTTAAGTATATGCTAACACCAGAAATTCACAGAATAAAAAGAGGAGAAAAAAAAATTTATTTTTTTGGCTGTGGACAGCAGTGGAAACAAAGGGTTCCACTAGGCTTTGTTGCTTTAGGAACAAATCAAATACTTTTGATAAATTTTGATTTTCATAACTAATTGGCCTTTGGATTCCCAAATCTTTGCATCTTCCATTACCTGTCTAGCTCCAAACTCGATTGTAGTTCACGATTCCAATTCGACTCTTCTGTGGATATTAACCATCTAAGATTAATTACCTTAAAACCCCCAATGAAATAAATTCAATGACATTTACTGTACCATTCAGCCATTTACACCTTTTCATCAATCTTACAATGCTTCTTGAATTGCAATTAAAACCTGTAATAAATAAAGATGCTGAGAGGTTCAAGCAGCATTTCTTAATGATTTAACATTTAGATTGTTGTCAGTGCCCAAAAGCAATTTGGGAAATAAATTCTGCACAATGAAAGAAGCTAGACAGAGGTCTTCATATTTTTGTGGTCTCTATTTCTTTTATAATGGGTCTGAACTACAGAGATACTTACAAAGATTAGCAATCTTTATAAACTAAACTGGTCTTAATTTCAACTAGGATTTTTCAACAGAAGAGTTTACTAATGAGAGAAGAAAAATTGGAATGGTCTTTGATGTTGTTTCTGTATTTAGAGTTGTTAATGATCTGTTACTGATGCTATTTAGCACCTTATTATTCTCTTAAAACAGTTTAACACCAGTGGAAAACTTGGAGAAAAAAAAATCCAAGTGGACTAATTGAACATAATAATGCTGTGTGATTTCTGTGTGATTTCCTTCTCATCCTGTTTCCGTATATCTTATTATTTTTTTTTTTATAAAAAATGGGAATTGCCAAGAACCTTTGTCTTTACTTGAATGGTATAAGTTTAAGTCCCATTCTCACAAGCAACAATTTGTTAAAAGCCCTAATGTTAACACACCATCCGAAAATACTTTCCCCATGGAACCTTGATTTTTAGAATTATGTTTGATTTCAAATTCTACTCTTCTTTTGAAAGTAAAGGCAATGCTGACAATAATACTCCAGATAAGAGCACAAAGATGGGCCTCATAAGAAACTCATTTTGTAGTACTCATCCACCCGTACTTTTCATTTAAAATAGATGGCATTATGAATGGAAAATTTTGACTTGATGTGAGCCTCAGAAATGACATAAAAAGTTAAAAATAAGAGTCAGCCTAGGAAGGACCATAAATTGTCTGATGGTCTATTTCTTTTAATCGCTGCTTAATGGGTACACAGAAGCAATAGTAAATATTGTAAAAACTGAATTATTTCTTGAGTTAGTCTCTGTGGCAGTAAAAGCAAAGCTTATTTTATCTTAGATAAGCAAAACTGTGTAAGAGCCTAAAGATTCAAAGAAGTCACATAATAGTCTTCCAACTTATTGCTACCTTTTCCAATTCTTTGGAATAGTTGTATTGTTATAAAGTAATGAGAAGTGTATGATTTATATCTTGCCAAGGTAGAATTGATGAGCAGAAAAAGAAAGCTAAATGAATATATATGATTTTATAGATTTCTATAGAGAGATAGGGTAAATCTGGGGCCATGGGTTCTTATTTTTATTTATTTATTTTTCTTTCAATTTTATTGAGATATAATTGACACACAGCACTAAATTTAAGGTATGCAGCATTATGACTTGGATTACATATGTTACTGAATAATTATCACAATAAGTTTAGTGAATATCCATTATCTCATATAGATACAAAATTAAAGAAATAGAAGAAAAATATTTTTCCTTGTAATAAGAACTCTTAGGATTACTCTTTTAACAACTTTCATATGTAACATAGAGCAGTATTCATTATTTTTATCATGTTGTACATTACATCTTATTACTTAACTATCTTATAAATGGAAGTTTGTACCTTTTGACTGATTTCATCCGATTTCCTCTCTCCCCAACCCTGACCTTTGGTAACCACAAATATGATCTCTTTTTCTATTTTGTTTATTTGTTTTTGGAATATAATTGGCATACAATGCTATGTTAGTTCCTATAACACAACAAAGTGATTCAATATTTCTATACATTTCAAAATGATCACCACGAGAAGTCTAGTTACAGTATGCCACCATACAAAGATATTACATAATTATTGACTATATTCCCTACATTATACATTTCATACTGGCCATTCATTTATTCTGCAACCGGAAGTTTATATCTCTTAATCTCCCTCACCTATTTCTTTCTTCCCTCCCACTCCTCTCCACTCAGACAACTAACTGTTTGCTCTCTGTATCTATAACTCTGTTTCTGTTTTGTTATGTTCATTTATTTTGTATTTTAGATTTCATATATAAGTGAAATCACACAGTGTTTGTCTTTCTTTGTCTGACATATTTTACTTAGCATAATACCCTCTAGGTCAGTGTATATTGTTGCAGATGGCAAAATTTCACTCTTTTTTATGGCTAAGATTCATTATATATACATGTACCACACCTTCTTTGTCCATTCATCTATTGATGGGCACTTAGGTTGCTTGCATATCTTAACTTTTTAAAATAATACTTTGGTGAACATAGGGGTGTATATTCTTTTGTAATTGGTGTTTTTGTTTTCTTCGGGTAAATAGGAGTAGAATTGCTGAATTGTATGGTAGTTCTATTTTTAATTTTTGGAGAAATCGCCGTACTGGTGTCCTTACTGGCTGCACCAAAATACATTTCCACCAATAGTGCACGAGGGTTCCCTTTTCTCCATATCTTCTCCAACTCTTGTTATTTTCTATCTTTTTGATAATAACTATTCTGACAGGTATAAGGTGAAATGTTTTTGTGGTTTTGATTTGCATTTCCCTGATGATTAGTGATGCTGGGCATCTTTTCATGTGCCTGTTGGCCATCTGTTTCTTCTTTGGGAAAACATCTATTCAGGTCCTCTGCCCATTTTTAATTGCTGTTGTTGTTTTTTTTATGTTGAGCTGTATATAAGTTCTTTGTATATTTTGGATATTAATTCCTTATCAAATCTATCACTTGTAAATATCTTCTCCCATTCAGTAGGTGCCCTTTTTGGTTTTGTTGATGATTTCCTTGCTGTATCAAACTTTTTAGTTTGATATAGTCCCATTTGCTGATTTTTGCTTTTTTTTCCTTTGCCTGAGGAGACATACACAAAAAGTATTACTAAGACTGGTGTCAAAGAGCATACTGCCTGTGTTTTCTTTTACGACCTATGGTTTCTGGTCTTACATTTAAGTCTTAATCCATTTGGAACTTGTTTTTGTGCATGGTGTGTGAGAGAAGTCCAGGTTGATTCTTTTGCATGTAGGTGTCCAGTTTCTTCCCAAATACCATTTATTGAAGAGGCTGTCTTTTCCCCACTGTATATTCTTGCCTCTTTTGTCGTAGATTAATTGCCTATAAAAGTGTGGGTTAATTTCTGTGCTCTTGATTTTGTTCCATTTATTTATATGTCTGTTTTTGTGTCAGTGCCATATTGTTTTGATTAATGTGGCTTTGTAGTATAGTTTGAAACCAGTGTGTGTGATACCTCCAGCTTCATTCTTTCTCAATGTTTTTTTTGGCTCTATGGGGTCGCTCTGTTTCCATACAAATTTTAGAATTATTTTTCTAGTTATGTGGAAAATGCCATGGTATGTTGATAGGGATTGCATTGAATCTGTAGATTGCCTCAGGTTGGTCATTTTAACAGTATTAATTCTTCCAGTTGATGGGCATGGTTTATTTTTTCATTTATTTGTGTTGACTTCAATTTTTTTCATCAATGTCTTACAGTTTTCTGAGTATAGGTTTTTTACCTTCTTGATTAGATTTATTCCTAGATATTTTATTCCTTTTGATGCAGTGGTAAATGGGATTGTTTTCTTAATTTCTCTTTCTGATAGTGTGTTGTTAGTGTATAGAAATGCAATAGATTTCTGTATATTAACTTTGTGTCTTGTAACTTTACTGGATTTACTGAGGAATTCTAGCAGTGTTTTGGTAATGTCTTTAGGATTGTCTATGCATAGTATTGGTATAATGTCATCTGCAAACAGTGACAGTTTTACTTCTTCTTTTCCAATTTGGATTATTTTTATTTATTTTTCTTGTATGATTGCTGTGACTTGGACTTCCAGTACTATGCTGAGTACATGTGGCAAGAGTGGGCATCCTTGTCTTAATCCTGATCTTAGAGGAAATGCTTTCAGCTTTTCACCATTGAGTATGATGTTAGCTGTGTGTTTGTCATATATGGCCTTTGTTATGTTGAAGTATGTTTCCTCTGTGCCCACTTTCTGGAGTGTTTTTATCATAAATGGATGCTGAATTTTGTCAAAACCTTTTTCTGTTTCTATAGAGATTATCATATGATTTTTATTCAATTTGTAAATGAAGTGTAACACATCAGTTCATATGTGGATATTGAACCATCCTTGCATCCCTGAGATAAATCCCACTTGATCATGGTGTACAATCCTTTCAATGTATTTTTAAATTCCGTTTGCTAATATTTTGTTGAGGATGTTTGTATCTATGTTCATCAGTAATATTGACCTGTAATATTTTGTGTGTGTGATATCTTTTATTGATTTTGGTATCAGGGTGATTGTGGCCTTGTAAAATGAGCTTGGAATGGTTTCTTCCTCTGCAGTTTTTTGGAATAGCTAATGGATAATTGTTAACTCTTCTCTAAATGTATGGTAAAATTCATATGTGAAGCCATCTGGTCCTTCACTTTTTTTTGTAGGAGTTTTTTTTATTACCAATTCAGTTTCATTACTGATAATTGGTCTGTTCATATTTTCTATTTTTTTCTGAAATCTTGGGAGATTGTACATTTCTAGGAATTGTTAATTTCTTGTAAGAATTGTTTTATTTCTTCTAGATTGTCTATTTTATTAGCCTATAATTAGTAGTCTTTTATGAGCCTTTGTATTTCTGTGATGTTGGTTGTAAAGTCTCCTCTTTCATTTCTGATTTCATTGATTTGGGCCCTCTCGTTTTTTTCTCGATGAGGCTTGCTAAATATTTATATATTTTGTTTATATTTTCAAAGAAGCACCTCTTAGATTCCTTGATCTCTTCTGTTGCTTTATTAGTCTCTTTATTTCTGCTCTGTTCTTTATAATTTCTTTCCTTCTACTAACTTTGAGTTTTGTTTGTTCTTCTTTTCCTAGTTCCTTTAGGTATAGGGGTAGGTTGTTTACTTGAGATTTTTCTTGTTTCCTGACTTGGCTTGTATTGGTATAACCTTACCTCCTAGAACTACTTTACAGCATCCCATAGATTTTGGATCATCGTGTTTTCATTTTCATTTGTCTCCAGTTATTTTTTATTTCTCCTTTGGTTTCTTCAGTGATCCATTGTTTGTTTAGGAGCATATTGTTTAGCTCCACATGTTTGTGACTTTTGCAGTTTTTTTCTTGTATTTGATTTTTAGTTACAGCATTGTGGTCAGAACAGATGCTTGATATGATTCAATTTTCTTAAATTTACTGAGGCTTGTTTTGTGGCCTAGCATGTGCCCTATCCTGGAGAATGTTCCACATGTATATTCTGCTGCTTTTGGATGGAATGTTCTTATATATCTATTAAATCTGTCCATTCTACTTTGCCTTTTAAGATCAGTATTTCCTTATTGATTTTCTGTCTGGATAATCTGTTCATTTATGCAAGTGGGGTGTTGAAGTCTTTTACTATTATTGTGTTACTGTCAATTTCTCCCTTTAGGTCTGTTAATATTTGCTTCATGTTTTTGGGTTCTCCTATGTTGGGTGCATATATATTTACAATTGTTATATCTTCTTCTCAGACTGATGCCTTGTTCATTATGTAATGTCCTTTGTTTCTTGTTGCAATCTTTGTTTTAAAGTCTATTTATTCTGATATAAATATTACTACCCTGGTTTTCTTTTGATTTTCATTTTAATGGAATAACTTTTTCTATCACATTCAGTCTGTGTGTGTCTTTAGATCTGAAGTGAGTCTCCCGTAGGCAGCATATATGCAGGTCTTGCTTTTGAATCCATTCAGCCACTCTGTGTCTTTTGACTGGAGCATTTAGGTCATTTGCATTTCAAGTAATTACTGACATGTGTGTTGCTATTTTGTTTATTGCTTTGGGGTTGTTTTTGTAGTTCTTTTTTGTTTCTTCTTCTTTTGCTCTTTTCCCTTGTGGTTTGTTGACTGTCTTTAGTGTTATGTTTAGATTCCTTTCTGTTTTTGTGTGTGTATATCTATTATAGAATTTTAGTTTACCATGTGGTTAACATGAGGTTTACATATAGCAATATTTATGTGTGTGTGTGTGTATATATATATATATATATATATATATATATATATATGATTATTTTAAGTTGCTGATTTCTTAAGCTCAAACACATTTTAACAACCCTGCATTTGTACCCCACTCCCCATGTTCACAGTTTTTGATATCATATTTAACCTCTTTTTGTTTTGTGTTTCCCTTAACTACATATTGTTGATAGAGATGATTTTACCACTTTTGTTTTCTAAGCTTTATACTGGCTTTATATGTGATTGATTCATTACTTTTACTGTGTATTTGCCTTTACCAGTTAGATTTTTCTTTTTGTAATTTTCATATTTCTAGTCATGACCTTTTTGTTTTCTCTTAGAGAAGTCTTTTTAACATACCTTGTAAAGGTGGATGGTGGTGCTGAGCTCTTGTAACTTATGCTTGTCTGTAAAACTTTTGATCTCTCCATTAAATCTGAATGAAAGCCTTACCAGATAGAGTATTCTTGGTTGTAGGTTTTTCCCTTTCATCTCTTTAAATTATCATGCTCATGCTTCTCCCATTGGTCTGCAGGGTTTCTGATGAAGAAGTCACTTGATAAACTCACTGGAGTTTCCTTATATGTGACTTGTTGCTTTTCCCTTGTTGCTTTTACTATTCTCTCTTTATCTTTGCAGTTTTAATTACAGTGTCTCTTTTTGTGGTTGCTCTTTGGGTTGATCTGTTTGGGATTCTCTATGCTTCTTGTACTTGTATGTCTGTTTCCTTTCCCAGGTTAGGGAAGTTGTTAGGTATTGCATTTTCAAATATGTTCTCTGCCCTTTTCTCTTCTCCTTCTGGGACCCCTATAATGATGCAAGTGTTAGTACTTCTGATGTTGTCTCAGAGGTTTCATAACCTATCCTCATTTTTTTTTTCTTTTATAGATTCTTATTTTAGTGATGTTAAATACATTTTTTATGTTCTTAATTTTTGACTGAAGGTCTATAAATTGGCAATTAACCCCATGAGTTAGGATAAATTGTTCTGTCCCCTAGTCTTCCACATTCATTCTCTCTTATTTAGGTAAAATTTTTAAAATTTTTAAAAATTGAGTAAAATATAATTACAAATTTAGCATGATAATTCATCAAGTTCTGCTATTAGAGCGGTTCAACATTAGCCCAAGAAGACCTTGTTTTATTAAGGACCTTTCACTCCAAAGAGAGTGAAAATCTAAGAAATGTAAGAATTCATGTCACCATTGATAAATGGATGAAATCATCAACCTTGACCTCAGGGAAAGAATCCAGGATGGGTGGGAACGGGATAGTTGGATCAAAAACAAAAACAAAATAACTTTGTGTTGTACCTGGGGAATGGAGAAAACAAAAAAATTGGGGGGAAAGGAGAAAAGAGACACCCATCTGAAGCCAACTTTGAAAGACAGTTTGATGAAACAAGTTAAGAAATGTTTTGCACCATCTTCTATACTCTTTGTGAGTTAATGCTAGGGACTGAGTTGTGTTCCTCCCCAAAATTCATTTGTTGAAGCCCTAACCCAGAAAGTGATGATGTTTGTTGGATGAGGTCTTTGGGGAACAATTAGGTTTAGATGAGGTCAGGAGGGTCAGAAACTCATGATGGTATTAGTGTACTTATAAGGAGAGACACCCGAGAGCTTGCTGTCTCTCTCTCTCTCTCTTGCTGTGAGGACACAGCAAAAAGGTGGCTATCTATCTGTAAGCCAGTGAGGAGCTTCACCAGAACCTAATTATGCTGGCACCTTGATTTTGGATTTCTAACCTGTAGAATCATGAGAAAATAAATTTCTGTTGTTTAAGTAGCCCCATCTATAGTATTTTATTATGGCAGCCTGAGTTGACCAAGACAGTCTGTGACATTAATTGTAAGATTTTTTTTTCTGGTAATTTATTACAGTAATTGTACGGGCATAAATAAAATACTTACAGAGGCCAACTGGTAACTTTGATACTTCAGTATTTGAAAGTCATTAGGCTCTGTGAATTCAGTAGTCATTCCTTTGGTTTAGACTTGAAGGCAGCTTTAGCTTGCGTTTGCTAGCAAAAAAGTGGATTCAGAAAAAAAGAATCCATGAAACTACTTCCATTCATTTAATGGCACATATTTATTGAGTGCCTGCAATTTACCAGGCACTATCATGGGTACTGAAGATCTAGGGAGCACAAACAACCCAAAACCCTGCCCTTGTAGAGATAACATTATAGAAAGGGGATGCACACAATAAACTGAACAACACAATCTATATGGTATGATAGATGTTGATATCTTTTGTTAAGAAAGATAGAGCAGGAATTGGGATAGCTGAGGATGGGGTTCAGTTTTCACGAGGGTGATCAGAGAGGCTATCAATGAAAAGGTGCCATTTGAGCAAAGACCTGAAAGAGCTTGAGGACAAGCCATATACAAATGGGAGAAGATCACAGACATAGGGAATGGCAAGGACAAAGGTTCATAAATGGCAGTGTGTCTGTATGTTTGAAAATAAGCAGGGAACCCAGTGTGGCTGGAGTGGAGTGAAAAGGAGCGAATTAGAGAAATGTTTGTAGGTATGTGTGTGGTGTGAGAGAGCAAGTGGTTAGAAAATTGGCTGTGTTGATGTTTTGGTGTTGACTTTTCAAGGAATGCTAATGAATCAAACTCAAATATAATAACACATAGTCACAATCATCAGAAGACTTAATTCCTAGAAAAACTTTGCTAGTGAAACAGGGATTATAACATTTTTGTGCTGACGGTTTTTTAACAGATGGTTATTTGGTTAACCTGAAGCTCACTTTCTACATGCTGTGTTTTAAATAGACAAGGATGCTGCTAATTGAGCAAAACCTTTACGCTCCAGTCTTTTTGACGAGGCAAGGTAAGCCAGAGTTTACATTTGAGGGCAAATCTATTCTCTTTGAGGCTGAGGATGGCATTCTCAATCTGTGCAATTTTCTGGATGTGGTTGAAATAAAATGAAGCAGAATGCACTTTACACAGCATAGTCAATACTCTGAATAAAATCAGTGTTTTACAGTCACCGTTAGATATTTATTTTTAGCCCTTGGGTATTGGTTCTGGACTTCTCATATGTATTCAGGGTGTTTCGTTGCTAAAAATGGTCACTTCTAATTAAGATAATATAATTGTTTTAAAATCCAGGTTAGCATTTTAAACAAATATTTGGGCTATTTATAGTTATAATATTTTGAGAATTGAAATACCATTGAAGGAAAAAAGAAACTGGGAGGATATCTCAGCTGTAAAACCTGAGAAGGATGGGTGTACAGTAGAAACACTTTTTTTTTTTTTTAATGTTGAGGCTTCTTTTAATTAATTTATTTTTTTATTTTTGGCTGTGTTGAGTCTTTGTTTCTGTGTGAGGGCTTTCTCTAGTTGTGGCAAGCAGGGGCCACTCTTCATTGCAATGCGCGGGCCTTTCACTGTCGCGGCCTCTCTCGTTGTGGAGCACAGGTTCCAGACGCGCAGGCTCAGTAATTGTGGCTCATGGACCTAGTTGCTCCGCATCATGTGGGATCTTCCCAGACCAGGGCTCGAACCCGTGTCCCCTGCATTAGCAGGCAGATTCTCAACCACTGCGCCACCAGGGAAGCCCTAGAAACACTTTTGAGAGTTCTGTTTACATGGTGGTTTTAACATTTCTTCCTAAAAAAGTTTTAAAATTATGCTTTTTGCTCTATGCTTTATGAAGATTCCCTGAAGTATTATGGTGAATATCTTACCCAAATTTTATTCTAGATGATTTTGATTATTATGGAATGTGTTCAGCAGAAAATTGGAAAAAGAAGTGAGATCACACAATAACTTGTCCATGGTAATATGGAGGAAGGCAATGGAGATGTACACAGCACCAGGATGAGAAGGATGATGCTAACCCACTCTGTGAACTGTGTCTCAGATTCTGCTTTTAGTATTATTATGTATCATTAAGCCTTCATTGTTTCACATTGAGACAATTTTAGTAACATTCTATCTGAACTCCTTGCCTTTCTTTTTCTTCCATTCTTTCAGTCCATCCTTCACATCACCACAGAATTCTAATTATAGAATTTATCTTCTAAACTCTGCAAAGGCTTGTTAATGTTCCTAAAATAAATTCTGGACTCTGGCACTAAAACCCAGACCCTCATGATCTGGTACAACCTCTCTCTGCAAACTTGCCTGGAAAGATTGGATATGAAAAGGCAATACTTCCCTTCAAAATGTTGTTCTGATGGGCTTACATGTTGTGCATACAATGTGATTATCCTTTTTTTTTTTTTTTTTTCTTTTAAGCTAGCAGCTCCCATGGTAAGAACAGCCCAAGAGAAAATATTCTGTAAATGTTTATGTAAAATTTTAGACCCAGATGGAGGAGTAGCAAACTCTATTTCAGGAACTTGGGTCCTTGATTCATTTTATAGACCCGCAGCAAACTTATTCACAGCTCTTCATCCTCAAGGATAAAAAGGGAAGTGTGGCAGCTCTGTTTTCTTCAAAAAGTTATTTTGTGGATTAGTGAGGCAGAATTCTTAGAGTGTTTCCAACGTTTAATATGGGTCATATAAATGTAGATTGTAATGAGGGTAGGCAGAAAAATTAGTTGGTTTACAGCATGGTGAGAAAGTTAATGAATTCAGCAGAAGCAACCCATTATGCAGAGACATCTAGGAGGAGTCAAAAGAAATTGTTTACTCCTGTTTGCAAAATGACCTTGAAAATTCATTACCTGACCTCACTGTATGCATCGATAAATTCTGCTATATTTGGAAAAGCCTGAGGGAAATGAGGCATTACCAGAGTACTGGCAGTGTTTACAAGGTCTGCAACAGCAGGACAAATGTTTTCATTGTGTGGAGGGTCTGTGTTGTACGACAGTATAATTAGGTTTGGTCTGATTTCATTTTCAGTTAAAGTGATCAGCTTAATTCACTTTTCTTCCAGTTACTAACAAGGTAAATTTGACGATATTTCAGGCTTATTAACAATGTATCCTGTTCCTTGTAACTCTTTAGGATATAGTTTTATTTCTCTGGGTTACTAAATGTGAACATAGTTCTTGCCTTATTGTAGATAAGCATCCAAGCTCAAGTTGGCCAACTGTTACTGAGGGCCTGTGCGTCAGGACAAGAGAGAAAGCAAGAGGAAATACATGAAAGAACTTGCTGGGTTTGGAATAGGAAGTTCAGAATGTGCAAAATCATAACGTGCTTGAGAGAAGCAGAAGTTGAGGCTATGTAGGTTGGTTAGCAACAGATCGTAGAGGGCCACTGGTGTTACATTCTGGAGTTTCTGCTTTATCTTTAGATGATGGAAAAACAAACAAGTATAAAAAATATTCAGAAGTATGGTTTTGAAAAGTCCCTTTATTGATAGTATATAAGAGATACCGTGCCTATCCCCAAATCCCTTAATACTAAGACATGAATGGTTAAACAACATGTCTGTAATCCATTCACTCACTTTGACGAGTGGGCTTGGGAGGCAGACAGGAAGGACACTTCTGAGGTGAAGAGGAGGAGGAGGCAGGAGATTGGGTCTGACCTCCTTATATACAAACTAATAATAGACTGCCAGACAAACCAAATAGTCTTTGCTGGCAGGAGTGTCACCTATCTATGGAATGCTTTTAATGAGATATACCTAGTTTCTAGGATTGCTTAGGGTAAACATCTATGGAATCTATGGATTATTGGAGCATGGCTCCTTGCAAATGTCACATAAGGTATGAAATTATTTTATTATAAAATGGATATGTTTTACAACCCAAATGTCACCTTCTAGGTAAGTGAGGTGACATAAGTTATTTGGAAATCTCATCTGTTAAACTGGGCTACAGCATGCTGGTGTGCTTGGCGTGCTGGAAGAAAGGGCCTGGGTAGCTGTGGTAGAGGCCCCAGAAATCATATTGCCTGTATTCGTGGAACTATTAGTAAAAGTTGTTACTGGGTAAGATCTTGATGCCTATGAGTCTGATTTTATAATATGAACTTTTGTGTTACCTCAGGTAATACAGAATACTCAATGAATATTCAAAAAATAAATATTTTTCAACAGTATTGGAATTTTAGAATCAGAGAAAGACTTTAACTGACTAAACCAGTCTGTCCTCAGTACTCTCTAGCCTTATCCCTTAGTTCTTTTCTTTTTATATCTATATGACGATAGCAGCATATCTAGGTAGGGGTGTGGATAATAACAAGTACATTTTGAGATGTGTGGCCATCTTAGAAACTTTGTTGTACTTGGCAGTGGGAGGGGATGAGACAGAGATGGTGGGATCCCTATCAACATTTTAAAGAGGGGGGAAACTGTCTTTCAGGTGTTATATCTGGCCAAAGAAAAATTATATCTGATTCAGGTCTATTTAGAGAACTTGATTGTTGAGACTGGGGGTCTCCCATACTAGACCAGCACATTATATAAATATCTATAGGAAACGAACTGAGCCCCTCCAGGTCTGGAGTTGAGAGGTAAATCTGCTATCTTGTAAGTCAAATTTCAGACTGTATACTCTATACACATTGTCAGAGAAAAGACCAAGTCTGAATAGATTTCTCCTTGTTTAGGGATGAGGAAAGAAAAAGAAAGAAAAAAAAGGTCTAGAGGTAATAGGGAAGAAAATTCTATAATATAAAGGAAAACGAGCACTTTAAGGAAATAAAATTTTTATCTCTAAAAATTGTTTACTAGAGGAATATATATTACTTATTAATAAAATTCAACAAGACTTGGCCTATATAAAACTAGAAAAGGAGGTGATAAGTGCATAATAGATAAGGGTCATGTATATATGGAATGCATAGAAATGGAATATATAATATATAGTGGAATCTTATAGAAATAAAAAAAATGTTTCAAGGAAAGACAAAGTTTAATAATTGAATTGATACATTAAAGACATTGAAAGAGCATAATTGGTATTGCAGGAAATCAAATTATTGCTCTAAAGACAAATTTGAAAAAGCCTCATAGATGTATAAAAATGAAAGATGAAAATAATAAAGAAAGATAGTGAAGAGTAAGACATATATGGTAACATATTGAATTAATAGATGTTCCCACAGAAGAAACCAGAACAAATTATATAATAACCAAAGAAGAATCAACAGAAATAAAAATCACATTAACCTTATTCATCTCTCTAATATTTAATACTAACAGGCAAGGATATACAGAACTATACAAAGAAGGCTGCACCTCACCCAAATTTGGAAGCATATGTCAAAATAATAGAAAGATATCCTCATATATACCCTTTCTGAAAAATATTATTCACAGATCTGTATTAATTGAACAAGAGTACAATAAAAATTAACAATTAAAATCTTTTTCATGTAATGAGGAAAGCAGTACTAATTTTCCCCTTAACTTTGATAATTTAAAATATCTAGATCTCCTATTTAATAGTCAAATAATTT
Organism: Phocoena phocoena; assembly: GCF_963924675.1. Lineage (NCBI taxonomy): Eukaryota > Metazoa > Chordata > Mammalia > Artiodactyla > Phocoenidae > Phocoena > Phocoena phocoena. The sequence continues at coordinate 61,833,271 of NC_089223.1, read as the reverse complement.
CATACCAATAAAATTTAGTACGCAATAGGAAAATAAAATTAAATATGATTCACATGAGAGAGAAATAAAGGAAATAAAAAACAAAAAATGACAAAAATATAATAAAGATGTATAATAAACAAATAATACCAAACATATGTTAGGTCAATGAAACTATGTTTATCACTGAATTAAAAGTTAGATATTATCAGATTGAGTTAAAAGACAAAATTAAAATGCATTCTACTTGTATTAAAAATACCTTTAAAGTAAGGATATATAGCATCATAAAGATAATAGTCATAAATCCGTATGAATCGAGAACCTATACAAGCAAAAGGTACAAAAATAAGATATATATTAATATGTATAAATAGCAAAGTTGCATAAAGAAATATAACTTTACTAAGAGATTACCATTTGTCTCTGATAAGCATATCTGATGAGCATATTTATAAATGTTCACATATAGATAGTTTTTACCATAGAAAGAATAATTAAGTTCCCTTAGAAAAAATGCAAATTATGATCATAAACTAGGCTGCATATAAATTTGAAAAAAGGCAGACATCACTCAGGGAAGTTCTTAGATTATGATGAAACAAAAAAATAAATATATAAAAGTACTCTACCCTTTGGAGATGAAAGAGTTAGAAGGCTTAAACTTCCTTAAACTTCTATTGTTGCATAGATTAGGTAAAATTATATTTACAGACAGTATTTTTTGAGGAGAAATTACATTATATATAAAAATAAACTGGTTATAATAAAATCTATACCTGGAGATAAATACATCGCTTTAAATGTGTTATACATTAAAGGATAAAGAAAGAAAATAAATGGACCAAACATTTAACTTCAGAAATTAGAAAACGCTTCAGTGTGTGTGTGTGTGTGTGTGTCTGTGTGTGTGTACACATGTGTATGCATGCAGGGAAGGAAACAATAGATAGAAAACAAAAGAAGGAAAAAATATAGAGTTTATTGTTACCTAATCAACCAACCAACCAACCAAGCAATCAACAAATACAAAAAAAAATTCAGAATCAATAATGAAATCTGAGATATTTAAGAATAATGGAGAAAATTGTTCAAAAAATGAATCTGTCAGCACAATCTTTGTTAAAATGGGAGTGGGTGAGTTTTGTTTTGAGTATTTTGAATTCAGTTGTTCACAGCATTGTCGCAGAGAAAGTTAAATATGGACACTTTCATAGACTAGCTTCATCTTTTGAAGAGGCAAATAGATTAAAATCTAATTGTTATTGTTTGGGGCTTGCCCAGTTCAAGATAATAATTTTCTCTAATGTTACTAATTTAAATTATAATTCTACTTCAGTCAACATTTGCCTAATGTTACTCATTAATATTTTTACCATACCATATTAGTAAAGTTATAAAATAAAACTTTAGCACTTTGAGGGCTTCCCTGGTGGCGCAGTGGTTGAGAGTCTGCCTGACGATGCAGGGGATGAGGGTTCGTGCCCCGGTCCGGGGGGATCCCGCATGCCGCGGAGCGCCTAGGCCCATGAGCCATGGCAGCTGAGCCTGCGTGTCCGGAGCCTGTGCTCCGCAATGGGAGAGGCCACGGCAGTGAGAGGCCCGCGTACCGCAAAAAAAAAAAAAAAAAAAAAGCACTTTGATATCTTTCCTCTTGTTACAGATTATGAGTTGTTTTTCTTTATAAAATGAAGCATCCATTCACCTCTGCCCTTACTAGTAGTATCTCATCTTGCCTATGTCTTTATTCTATCAACAGTAAACTTTTTTCCTGCATCTTCAATCTTTCCTCTGCCTTCTCTATGGTACATTAAATTTCCTCTGTTCTTTAAAAACATTTTAAAAATCCTGTCACCCAGTCTCTTCTCTTTCAAATTACTTATATACTCATTGCCTCCAATTTTTAATTCCCTATTACCTTTGAACTCTTTGTGATTTGAATAAGATAGATGAATAGATGGATGGAAGATGACAGAGAGAGAGAGAGAGAGAGGTCAGGAGCAGCCAGGGATGTAGGAGGATATGTAATGTGATGATAGTCAAGAGATGAACATGTTGATTCTCGTGAGAAAATGAGTTCCCAGTAATTTTCATAAAATTAATTTCAGTTGAAAATTTTCATTTATTTATATGACTCTTTGATGACTGTTTGTTTCAACCACTAGACTCATGTCTTTTTTGTATGCCTAGTAAAACATATAATGCAATGAATGTTACATAGTAGAAGCTCAATATGTATTTATTGAATGAAAAATGCATTTGTTAAATGAATCATTGGTCAACTTAGTTAAATGCAGTTTAGATGTGAAATAAGAAGATGGAAAATAATTCAATGAATTTTGTAGTATGGAGGTATCTTATGATTCTAACCAGTGGTGAATGTGAAATTATGCAGTTTCCATATTTAATAGGAGATGAGTGTGAGCATACTGCATACATAATCAATTCATTTGAGCAGTTTGACTGTGAATTTGAAGGAAATAAATGGAGGCTACAGATGGGGTCAAATTAGAAGAGTGTATAAACTGAGATTTATGAGATAAAATAACAAAATTCCTAATCTTTCTCCCAAACCTGTATCAAACGCTAATAATGTTTTGCCTAGAATACTGCAAAAGCTATTGGTTAGTGATCTCTCCATAATGTATTATTCACACAGAAATATGGACTCACATTTCTTTTTTTTTTCCAACTCAGCATAATTTTAATTGTACTTACAGATATAGGTTAACACATTAATATTTAACAATCATTTTCACCCTCCAAGAAGCCATCATAACTGAGTAAAATCTTTTGATATACTATTGAATCTTTCAGATTTTCTTGGAATTATAATAACTATAAATTTGTGCTTATAATTCACCAAGCAAACCTCCCTAGAGTTTTTTCCATCATAAATTTCTGAAAATGTGAAAATTATTTGAAAGTTATTACATTTCCTTTTTTTTTTAACATCTTTATTGGAGTATAATTGCTTTACAATGATGTGTTAGTTTCTGCTGTATAACAAACTGAATCAGCTATACGTTTACATATATCCCCATATCTCCTCCCTCTTGCATCTCCCTCCCACCTGCCTTATCCCATCCCTGTAGGTGGACACGAAGCACCGAGGTGATCTCCCTGTGCTATGTGGCTGCTTCCCACTAGCTATCTGTTTTACATTTGGTAGTGTATATATGTACATGCCATTCTCTCACTTCATCCCAGCTTACCCTTCCCCCTCCCCATGTCTTCAAGTCCATTCTCTACGTCTGCGTCTTTATTCCTGTCCTACTCCTAAGTTCTTCAGAACCTTTTTTTTTTTAGATTCTTTATATATGTGTTAGCATACGGTATTTGTTTTTCTCTTTCTGACTTACTTCACTCTGTATGACAGACTCTAGGTCCATCCACCTCACTACAAATAGCTCAATTTCCTTTCCTTAATGGCTGAGTAATATTCCATTGTATATATGTACCACATCTTCTTTATCCATTCATCTGTCAGTGGACACTTAGGTTACTTCCATGTCCTGGCTATTGTAAATAGAGCTGCAATGAACATTGTGGTACATGACTCTTTTTGAATTATGGTTTTCTCAGGGTATGTGCCCAGTAGTGGGATTGCTGGGTCATATGGTAGTTCTGTTTTTAGTTTTTTAAGGAACCTCCATACTGTTCTCCATAGTGGTTGTATCAATTTACATTCCCACCAACAATGCAAGAGGGTTCCCTTTTCTCCACACCCTCTCCAGCATTTATTGTTTGTAGATTTTTTGATGATGGCCATTCTGACTGGTGTTAGGTGATACCTCATTCTAGTTTTGATTTGCATTTCTCTAATGATTAGTGATGTTGAGAATCATTTCATGTGTTTGTTGGCAGTCTGTATATATTCTATGGAGAAATGTCTATTTAGGTCTTCTGCCCTTTTTTGGATTGGGTTATTTGTTTTTTTGATATTGAGCTGCATGAGCTGCTTGTATATTTTGGAGATTATTCCTTTGTCCATTGATTCATTTGCAAATATTTTCTCCCATTCTGAGGGTTGTCTTTTTGTCTTGATTATAGTTTCCTTTGCTGTGCAAAAGCTTTTAAGCTTTATTGTGTCCCATTTGTTTTTTTTTTGTTTTTATTTCCATTTCTCTAGGAGGTGGGTCAAAGAGGATTTTGCTGTGATTTATGTAATATAGTGTTCTGCCTATGTTTTCCTCTAAGAGTTTTATAGTGTCTGGCCTTACATTTAGGTCTTTAATCCATTTTGAACTTATTTTTGTGTATGGTGTTAGGAAATGTTCTAATTTCATTCTTGTACACGTAGCTGTCTAGTTTTCCCAGCGCAACATATTGAAGAGGCTGTTTTTTCTCCATTGTATATTCTTGCCTCCTTTATCAAAGATAACGTGACCACATGTGCATGGGTTTTTCTCTGGCATATCTATCCTGTTCCATTGATCAGTATTTCTGTTTCTGTGCCAATACCATACTATCTTGATTACTGTAGCTTTGTAGTATAGTCTAAAGTCAGAGCCTGATTCCTCCAGCTCCATTTTTCTTTCTCAAGATTGCTTTGACTATTCAGGGTCTTTTGCATTTCCACACAAATTGTGAAATTTTTTGTTTTGGTTCTGTGAAAAATGCCATTGGTCGTTTGATAGGGATTGCATTGAATCTGTAGATTGCTTTGGGTAGTATAGTCATTTTGACAATGTTGATTCTTCCAATCCAAGAACATGGTATATCTCTCCATCTGTTTGTACATCTTTAATTTCTTTCATTAGTGTCTTATAGTTTTCTGCATAAAGATCTTTTGTCTCCTCAGGTAGGTTTATTCCTAGGTATTTTGTTCCTTTTGTTGCAGTGGTAAATGGGAGTGTTTTCTTAATTTCTCTTTCAGATTTTTCATCATTAGTGTATAGGAATGCCAGAGATTTCTGTGCATTAATTTTGTATCCTGCTACTTTACCAAATTCATTGATTAGCTCTAGTAGTTTTCTGGTGGCATCTTTAGGATTCTCTATGTATAGTATGATGTCATCTGTAAACAGAGACAGTTTTACTTCTTCTTTTCGAATTTGGATTCTTTTTATTTATTTTACTTCTCTGATTGCTGTGGCTAAAACTTCCAAAACTATGTTGAATAATAGTGATGAGAGTGGGCACCCTTTTCTTGTTCTTGTTCTTAGAGGAAATTGTTTCAGTTTTTCACCATTGATAATGATGTTGGCTGTGGGTTTGTCATACGTGGCCTTTATTATGTTGAGGTTGGTTCCCTCTGTGCCTACTTTCTGAAGAGTTTATATCATAAATGGGTGTTGAGTTTTGTTGAAAGCTTTTTCTGCATCTATTGAGATTATCATATGGTTTTTATCCTTCAGTTTGTTAATATGTTGTATCACATTGATTAATTTGCGTATATTGAAGAATCCTTGTATTCCTGTGATAAACCCCATTTGATCCTGGTGTCTGATCCTTTTACTGTGCTGTTGGATTCTGTTTGCTAGTATTTTGTTGAGGATATTTGCGTCTGTGTTCATCAGTGATATTGGCCTGTAGTTTTCTTTTTTTATGACATCTTTGTCTGGTTTTGGTATTAGGGTGATGGTGGCCTTGTAGAATGAGCTTGGGTATATTCCTCCCTCTGCTATATTTTGGAAGAGTTTGAGAAAGATAGCTGTTAGCGCTTCTCTAAATGTTTGATAGAATTTAGCTGTGAAGCAATCTGGTCCTGGGCTTTTGTTTCTTGGAAGATTTTTAATCACAGTTTCAATTTCAGTGCTTGTGATTGGTCTGTTTATATTTTCTATTTCTTCCTGGTTCAGCCTCGGAAGTTGTGCTATTCTAAGAATTTGTCAATTTCTTCCAGGTTGTCCATTTTATTGGCATATAATTGCTTGTAGTAATGTCTCATTATACTTTGTATTTCTTCACTGTCAGTTGTTATTTCTTTTTCATTTCTAATTCTATTGATTTGAGTCTTCTCCCTTTTTTCTTGATGAGTCTGGCTAATGTTTTATCAATTTTATTTATCTTCTCAAAGAACAAGCTTTTGGTTTCATTGATCTTTGCTATTGTTTCCTTCATTTCTTTTTCATTTATTTCTCATCTGATCTTTATGATTTCTCTCCTTCTGCAAACTTTGGGCATTTTTTGTTCTTCTGTCTCTAATTGCTCTAGGTATGAGGTTAGGTTGCTTGTTTGAGATTTTTCCTGTTTCTTGAGGTAGGATTTTATTGCTGTAAACTTCCCTCTCAGAACTGCTTTTGTTTCATCCCATAGGTTTTGGGTTGTTGTGTTTTCATTGTCATTTGTTTTGAGGTATTTTTGATTCCCTCTTTGATTTCTTCAGTGATCTCTTGATTATTTAATTGTGTATTGTTTAGCCTCCATGTGTTTGTATTTTTTACAGGTTTTTTTCCTGTAATTCATATCTAGTCTTATAGTATTGTGGTTGGAAAAGTTACTTGATATGACTTCAGTTTTCTTAAATTTACCAAGGCTTGATTTGTGACCCAAGATATGATCTCTCTTGGAGAATGTGCCATAAGCCCTTGAGAAGAAAGTTTATTCTCTTGTTTTTGGATGGAATGTCCTGTACATATCAATTAAGTCCATCTTGTCTAATGTGTCATTTCAGCTTGTGTTTCCTTATTTATTTTCATTTTGGATGATCTGCCCATTGGTGAAATTGGGGTGTTGAAGTCCCCTACTATTATTGTGTTACTGTCGATCTCCCCTTTTATGGGTGTTAGCATTTTGCCTTATGTATTGACGTGCTCCTATGTGGGTGCATAAATACTTAGAATTGTTAAAACTTCTTCTTGGATTGATCCCTGATCATTGCGTAGTGTCCTTCTTTGTCTCTTGTAATAATCTTTAAAGTCTATTTTGTCGTATATGAGAATTGCTACTCCAGCTTTCTTTTGATTTCCATTTGCATGGTATATCTTTTTCCATCCCATCACTTTCAGTCTGTATGTGTCCCTAGGTCCGAAGTGGGTCTCTTGTAGCCAGCATATATAAGGTCTTGTTATTGTATCCTTTCAGCCAGTATGTGTCTTTTGGTTGGAGCATTAATCATTTACATTTAAGGTAATTAATGATATGTATGTTCTGATTACCATTTTCTTAATTGTTTTGAGTTTGTTTCTATAGGTCTTTTCCTTCTCTTGTGTTTCCTGCCCGGAGAAGTTCCTTTTGCATTTGTTGTAATGCTGATTTGGTGGTGCTGTATTCTCTTAGCTTTTGCTTGTCTGTAAAGGTTTTAATTTCTCTGTCAAATCTGAATGAGATCCTTGCTGGGTAGAGTAATCTTGGTTGTAGGTTTTTGCCTTTCATCACTTTAAATATGTCCTGCCACTCCCTTCTGGCTTGCACAGTTTCTGCCGAGAAATCAGCTGTTAACCTTATGGGGATTCCCTTGTATGTTATTGGTTATTTTTCCCTTGCTGCTTTTAATATTTTTTCTTTGTATTTAATTTTTGATAGTTTGATTAATAAGTGTCTTGGCATGTTTCTCCTTTGTTTTATCCTGTATGGGACTCTCTGTGCTTCCTGGACTTGACTATTTCCTTTCCCATAATAGGGAAGTTTTCAACTATAAAACTCTTCAAATATTTTTTCGGACCCTTTCGTTTTATCTTCTTCCTCTGGAACACCTATAATTTGAATGTTGGTGCATTTAATGTTGTTTCAGAGGTCTCTGAGACTGTCCTCAATTCTTTTCATTCTCTTTTCTTTACTCTGCTCTGCAGTAATTATTTCTACTATTATCTTCCAGGTCAGTTATCCATTCTTCTGCCTCAGTTATTCTGGTATTGATTTTGTCTAGAGAGTTTTTAATTTCATTTATTGAGTTGTTCATCATTGTTTGTTTGCTCTTTAGTTCTTCTAGGTCCTTGTTTAACGTTTCTTGTATTTTCTCCATGCTACTTCCACGATTTTGGATCATCTTTCCTATAATTACTCTGAATTCTTTTTCCGGTAGACTGCCTATTTCTTCTTCATTTGTTAGGTCTGGTGGGTTTTTACCTTGCTCCTTCATCTGCTGTGTGTTTCTCTGTCTTCTCATTTTGCTTAACTTACTGTGTTTGGGGTCTCCTTTTCACAGGCTGCAGGTTTGTAGTTCCCATTTTTATTGGTGTCTGCCCCCAGTGGGTACCATTGGTTCAGTGGGCTGTGTAGGCTTCCTGGTGGAGTGGACTGGTGCCTGTTTCCTGGTGGATGAGGCTGGATCTTGTCTTTCTGGTGGGCAGGACTGTGTCCAGTGGTGTGTTTGGGGATGTCTGTGAACTTACTACGAGTTTAAGCAGCCTCTCTGCTAATGGGTGGGGTTTTGTTCCTCTCTTGCTAGTTGTTTGGCATGGGGTGTCCAGCACTGTAGTTGGCAGGTCATTGAGTGGAGCTGGATTTTAGTATTGAGATGGAGATCTCTGGGAGAGCTTTCGCCGTTTGATATTATGTGGGGCCAGGAAGTCTCTGGTGGACCCATGGGAAGTCAGCTCTCCCACCTAAGAGGCTCAGGCCTGACACCGGGCCACAGCACCAAGACCCTGTCTGCCACACAGCTCAGAAGAAAAGGGAGGGGAAAAAAAGAAAGAAAATAAAGTTATTAAAATAAAAACGAATATTATTAAAAATAAAAAGTAATAAAAAAGTAAGAAAGAAGGAAAATAGTGAGCAACCAAACCAATAAACAAATCCACCAATGATAATGAATGCTAAAATCTATGCAAAAAAGAAAATGGACAGACAGAACCCTAGGATAAATGGTAAAAGCAAAGCTATACAGACAGAATCACACAAAGAAGCTTACACATACACACTCACAAAAAGAGAAAAAGAAAAAAATATATATATATAAAGGAAGAGAGCAATGAAATCAGTAAACAAATCTATCAGTGATAATAAGCTCTAAATACTGTACTAAGATAAACATAAAACCAGAATCAGAAAGCAAACCCCAAGTCTCCAGTTGTTCCCAAAGTCCACCACCTCAATTTTGGGATGACCCATTGTCTATTCAGGTATTCCACAGATGCAGGGTACATCAAGTTGACTGTGGAGATTTAATCTGCTGCTCCTGATGCTGCCGGGAGAGACTTCCCTTTCTCTTCTTTGTTCGCACAGCTCCTGGGGTTCAGCTTTGGATTTGGCCCTACCTCTGCCTGTAGGTTGCCTGAGGGCGTCTGTTCCCTGCCCAGACAGGACAGGTTAAAGTAGCAGCTGATTAGGGGGTTCTGGCTCACTCAGGCCAGGGTGAGGGAGGAGTGCAGAATGTGGAATGTGGGGCAAGCCTGCGGCGGCAGAGGCCAGCGTGAAGTTGCACCAGCCTGAGGCGCGCCGTGCGTTCTCACGGGGAAGTTGTCCCTGGATCACGGGACCCTGGCAGTGGCGGGCTGCACAGGCTCCCAGGAGGGGAGGTGTGGATAGTGACCTGTGCTTGCACACAGGCTTCTTGGTGGCTGTAGCAGCAGCCTTAGCGTTTCATGTTGGTCTTTGGTGTCCGTGCTGATAGCTGCAGCTCGTGTCCGTCTCTGGAGCTCGTTTAGGCGGTGCTCTGAATCCCCTCTCCTTGTGCACCCGAAACAATGGTCTCTTGCCTCTTAGGCAGGTCCAGACATTTTCCTGGACTGCCTCCTGGCTAGCTGTGCCGCACTCGTCCCCTCAGGCTGTGTTCATGCAGCCAACCCCGGTCCTCTCCCTGGTGTCTGATCTCCGAAGCTGGAACCTCAGCTCCCAGCCCCCACCCACCCCGGCAGGTGAGCAGACAAGCCTGTCCGGCTGGTGAGTGCTGGTCGGCAGCGATCCTCTGTGCAGGAATCTCTCCTCTGTGCCCTCTGCACCCCTGTTGCTGTGCTCTCCTCCACAGCTCCGAAGCTTCCCTCCCCTGCCCACACCCTGTCTCCAGCAGTGAAGGGGCTTCCTAGTGTGTGTGGAAACTTCCTCCTTCACATCTCCGTCCCGGAGGTGTGGATCCTGTTCCTATTCTTTTGTCTCTGTTTTTTCTTTTTTCTTTTGCCCTACCCAGGTATGTGGGGAATTTCTTGCCTTTTGGGAAGTCTTCTACCAGCGTTTAGTAGGTGTTCTGTAGGAGTTGCTCCACATGTAGGTATATTTTTGATGTGTTTGTGGGGAGGAAGGTTATCTCCATGTCTTACTCCTCCGCCATCTTGAAGGTCCTCTTGGACTCACATTTCTGATGGGGTGATTTTGCCACCTCCCTCTTTAAATCCCTCCAATAACTTCTCATTAACCTTAGGATATAAACAAATTTCCTAAGCATGTCCCACAAAATTCAGCATCCTCTGTTGTCTTCTAACTTCTTGGCCTAATTTCTTGTGTTTTTCCTCTTATTTTCTTTGCTCTAGTAACACTTGTCATTTTTATGAACTTAGAATAATTTTTGCATTTTTCTTTCTAGAACTCACTTCTCTTTTCTCTTGGTCCAATTAATATGTACAGATCCTCTGTATGTCAGCTAAAATCCTACTTCCTCGAGGACTTCTCCCCTGATTTCTCTGAAGAACTTTCATTGCATTATTTGGTTATCTTATAGCAGTTAACACAGTTATAAGTTAATGTTTATTTGTGTGATTGTTTGATTGATGTCTTGGGCTTCCAGCATGCTAGAAGCTCTGTGAGTGTAGGGATTATGCTTCTCTGTGGCCACTATTGTATTTCCAGGACCTTCCATGGTGTGTAGCAACTTCCATGGTGTGTAGCAAAGAATAAGGGCTCAGTAAAGATATTTTGACTGAATAAATGAACAGCATTCCTTTAAAAGCTGATGAAGGACAGATTCCAAAACTCTTGCATAAGAATTGGACTTTCTTAAAGAAAGATTGACTTTGTCAGTTGTAAGAGGAGGAAAGAAAATACGGAGTTAGATGCAAATTATTGTGTAGATTTGTGTTTGGAAGCCAGTTACGTTCTTGCCTAATGATTTCTCTTAGTATGAGGCAGTCATGTATCCTGAACTTGTGGGATATAGGAAATTTATGGAGAAAAATTAAGGTATGAAATAATCACCTTGTAAAAGGGAAAGGCAAACTTCCTTGAAACCTGAAGGAGGAATGAAGAAATGAACATTCTTATTACCAGTTCTTTTTCAGTCTCTCGCCCCCATGCAGCTTTTTATCCACAGCATTTAAAATGGGTAATTAAATCTTAACATGGTTTCATCCCTTTGTTTCTTCTTTATTGTTTATTCTCAGTCTTCTTTCTTTAGATGTTGGGCATTCAAGCAACTGCCATTGTTTTGCTATATAGCTCTCATATCCCTGATCCCATATCTAAACTTGGATTTCTAACTGCTTTGTAGAAGAAATGAGCTTCATGTTTTTGTCAGAAAATAATCTGTTAGAATAACAGTTCATTTTCATAAACAGGACTATAAGGAAAAAACAAAGTCAAAAGAACTTAAGGCTTTTTGACTACCAAGCAATGGAATTACAGACTAAATTTAAGTAGAGAACAGATAATGAGCTAATTAGCATATTGTTGTTGTGTATATAGCAAATTCAGGTGTGTATATGTCATTTTCTGTTAAGAATGTTTCTAAAATATTCAGTTTTCTATTAAAAATGTAAGTAAAATTTCCTATTAAAAAAACTTGTAAGAAAAACTGTATTAAAAAAAAAACCCTATAGGAAATGAAAAAATAAAGCAGAAGTAACAAGAGCAGAATATTACAGGAGAGCTTTTTTTCTCTCAGCAAATACAATAGCCTCAAATTCTATTTCATTATAAGATAGAGTAGCCAAGTGCTCTTTATTCATTGTGTCTTTATGGTAACTGGTATATAAGTAGTCTTCAAATAACTCCTTTTTTTTTTTTTTAAACAAAAGGTAGTAAATAGTTCAGTAGTTTATATTCTCAACAGGGCTTATAAAAATAATTTTTTTTTCTTAGTTTCTTGATTATGAAAAATATCAAGGTTTCTCATTAAATACTCTTTTGACTTTGGCTTACCGTTTTCAGAAACAACTTTAACTCTGAAAAAACTGTATTTTGGGACACACACACAATATGTGTGCATATTTTATTTTCACATGTTGCCACCATCTTGAAACCATAAGAATTCCATTAGTTTTTGTTTTCACCCTCTTCTCCAACTCTGTTTCCAAGTACATGTTGTGTATTTCTTTTCTGATATCCTACGAGATGAATCTCTTTGTATTTCTTTGAAAAGTGTATCTTAAGGAGCATTTCCTCAGCGTTATTGACACATATAGACAAATTCTTTTTGTCAGTATTATTATGAAACCTTGCAAATTTCAATTTCCAAGATTCCTATTACATTACAGCTGCAGAAGATAGTTCTCAATTTTTGACTTGTTCTGGTCTGTTAGTCTCCTTTCTTTATGCATTGTATACAGTCTCATCTTTTACTGGCTAGGATAAAATTAAAAGCCGTATTTTTTAATAGAATCATTGCTCTAATAATTACAATAGATTATTGTAGTTAGGTCTAGAAAAATAGGTATATTTTTGCTGACTTCTTCTAATGTATAAAGCACATCTTTTATTTACCAAATAAACTTGGAAATCACATTCATTGGAAATATCATTGCCTCAAACTCTTAGTTTCAGGTGTGTCTCAAAGGTTGCATTAATTTCCTTTGGGAAGCAAGAAACGAAGAAATGGCATGGCTGGAGTATATTTTCTGTATCAAGTGTTACAGAAGCACATTGGTAGCCATGGATAGGCAGATATCCTACAAATGAAACAAGCCCCCTTATGATTCATCATACCATCTTCCATTAAGTTAATGGATTACTAAGGACTTGAATGATTTTTGAGTGCTGAATAGGTACTTCAAAACACTTCTTAGTAACATAGAAAACTGCTATTAGCATCACATACTAATCCAAAGATAGTAGTTACTGATGGGTACCTGTGAATTTTGCCACTGCTAATGTGTTTTGAAGGATCAGTTTGTAATATAGGTTAATACATCCCAGGAATTGTGAATTTTGAGTGTTCACCTCTCACACATGTTATTCTAGGTGAAAGACCTAGATTTCCCAGTTATGTTCAGTCTTAGTCCTCTTTTGTCTATGATAGAAAATCTTAATCTTACAGCATACCACAAAATGACATAAAACAGATTACACGAGAAAAACTGAAATTCCATGGCAATATTGCTGTGATTATATTTATGTCCTCAGTAACTTTTATTAAGTCTCATCTATGAAGGAGTGTTACAAAATAATAAGATCACTCATTCTTTATGCATTGAGCAGTATGCATTTATTGGTGTGACTTGGGTATGGTAATATTTATATGATGATAAAAAAAAATGGTATCTTTCTCTGGCAGAGGTTACTGGTAATCACTTTATTCTTGACCCTGCTCATGATGGGGATGGCTAAGCCCTTACTTCTTCCTAGGAATAATTACTTCTCTGCACTTTGGAATGCACTGTTGCAAACAATGCAGCCAGAAACATGCAGAGAGAAAAGCAGACTCTTTCAGTCAAAGAGAAGTGGGTTAGGAAAAGTCTTTTCATGTACCATCTATTGAAGAACCCACTTGATAAAGTCTTTGTGGTTTGAAAGCAACTTACAACATTTGAGGTATATTGGGCCAATATTTGGAGACTGACCGTTGAATGCAAGTAGATTCACAAATGCAAACTTCATGAGGAATCCAAGGGAATGCTATAGGTAAGCTGATCTGTTTCTTATGTCAAGCATAAGAATGGATAAAAGATTAAAAATAAAAAAACTTCAACAGTATCCACCTGCTATCATTAGTGAACTTCTGACGTCATTCAACATGAATACCTGGTTTGGGATCTATTTCCCTTTGCAGTTTGTCTTCTATTACTCCAATCCATGTCCCTGATGCTTTAACCTAAGTGTGCAGTGCAAAAATGTGCTCTGTATTTTATATCTCTAATTATTCTGCTGTCATTTTCCTCCTGGGAAACTTTCCCACATCTCTGCATGTCAGAGATGCACCTCCTCCACAGGTGGCTCCAAGAAGTCCCAACCTTAAACATATCAGTTTCCTTTAGGTGAAACTTTGCAAATAGTCATTAAAAAAAATCTTAAAATTATATGGACAGTATGTTTCCTATTTATGTTGCACCATCTGATTTGACAGGAGTGTTAATGAAAATGATACAAGTGGAGAAGAATTAGCTTTTAGAATGAGGGAGATAATTACTCTGTTTAAACAAACATATGCACAATCACATCACAACTTCTGTGTTGTTGAGTGCTTGGTTTGAAGATTAATTTTGTTGACAGGTCATTAAGCTTTCTTTGTAATTTAAGACAAATTAGATACTGGCTTTTGGATCTGATGTGTCTTTTGAAGCTGTTACATATAAATAACCTCCAAAGTCCCCCCTCCACTTTTTTTGGACAAGTTGAGTTTTCTTTATTATCTCTTTCTTTTTTATATTTTAATTGGCAATTTCTTATGGCAAGGTAAGTTCAGAGAGGTTTTGTAGCAGTTCCTCATATGCAACAGAATGGACCAACTGTGGAAGTAGAAATAGATCCATCCTTTTAGGATAGAACAGGTACTATGAGACCTCAATGGTCAAAGACCTGATGAGTAACATTGCCAGTATTGGAATAATGATTGCTGTAATTTATTAAATCTGTTTCAAAATGTGTTATGAATATATACAAAAGTCAGTTTTGCATATATAATGAATCCTATTAAAGTGAATGAGTGAAAATATTGTTGGATAAAATCTCAATTTATCCAAAATGTTTACCTTAAAAATGAGACTGGGAATTGTCATTGGACAAAAGAGAATTGCTGATGTTGGGCAAAGATCATGTTATATTTGGCAAGACTCTGCTTTCATGGAAAACAACTGAACCATCAATCAAAAATGATATCAGATACATAGGATACAGGGCACATTTAGACACACATGGTAATATGAATTGGGATATGGGTAATACATAGCAAAGAAGAAAAGATCAATAGCCCAGATGCACATGCACAGCTCCTCTAGGTTTTCTGTAATGTAAAAATTGTTCTCTGTAGTTTCCTAGATCCAGAATAAATGTATAGGAACAATTTTGGCTGTGTTAATAGTAGGTTAAATGGAGGATATACATTTCTTACCAAATATGAAAGCAAGAAATAGGCTGTTGTTGGTATTAGTTCTCAGTTCACTTGGCGTTCTTTTCATGGTCACAAGATGGCTTACCACCTCCAAGCATCACATTCGCACATTATCAAAGGCAGAAAGCAGGACAGGTGATTTGAGTGAACTCTCCTTATGTATCTGTTATTTTAATAAAGGAACAAGAGCTCTCCTACACCACAGTATATTTACCTTCTGTTTAATTGGCTAGAACAATGGGTTGGGTCATTCCTTGCTGTTAATAAGAGGCTGGAAAAATAAGTATCTGTAAAAAGAGGACAGGATGATTACGACTGCCTTAAATCAATTATGATTACCCCTTGGTGCTAGTCACTATGCAATCTCAAAAAAATTACTAAGTAAGAAGCAGTAGAAAATGGCTATTGGGAAAAATCTAGCAATTTCTATGAAAAAAAAGGAACCTGAAAAACTAGTTGTCGTGTACAGTTGCCAAATCCTTAAGAAGTTTTATCTTGAATCAATTAATAAACAAAAATATGTGTTCCTGGGCTTCCCTGGTGGCGCAGTGATTGAGAGTCCGCCTGCCGATGGAGGGGACATGGGTTCATGCCCCGGTCCGGGAAGATCCCACATGCCACGGAGCAGCTGGGCCTGTGAGCCATGGCTGCTGAGCCTGCGTGTCGGGAGCCTGTGCTCCGCAACGGGAGAGGCCACAACAGTGAGAGGCCCGCGTACCACCAAAAAAAAAAAAAAAAAAAAAAAAATATATATATATATATGTGTGTGTGTGTGTGTGTGTTCCCAGCCAGAACTATAGAATGACTGAATACAATTTGGAAGACACTATTAGTATACAGAGAGCCAAAGATTTCCAACTAATTTTCTCTTAATTTTATTTTCTTTATTAAAATTTTAATTTAATTTCTCTAAACAAAGACAAAACAAAACAAAAAGCCTACAAAAGCAGTTCACCCATTTCTCCCACCCCTACCCCTTCTTCTTGTGACCACCAGTCTGTTCTCTGTCTCTGTGAACTTGGCTTTTGTTTTGTTTTGCTTTTAGATTTCATGTACAAGAGAGGTTATATAGTATTTGCCTTTCTCTGTCTGACTTATTTCACTGAGCATAATGTCCTTGAGATGTATCCATGTTGTTGCAAATGGTAAGATTTCCTTCTTTTTTTCTGCCTAAATAATATTACATTATACATATATATACAGCATTTTCTTTATCCATTAACCCATCCATGGACATTAGTTGTTTCCTTACGTTGGCTATTGCAAATAATGCTGCAGTGAACATGGGGGTACGTATATATTTTCAAGTTAGTATTTTCATTTTCTTTGGATAAATACCCAGAAGTGGAATTGCTATATAATATAGTTGTGATGATTTTAATTTTTTGAGGAAATGCCATACTATTTTCCAGAGTGGCTGTACCAGTTTACATTTCCACCAACAGTGCACGTGGTTTCCCTTTTCTCCACATCTATGCCAACAATTTTTTTTTTTTATGATAGCCATTCTTACAGGTGTGAGGTGATATCTCATTCTGGTTTTGATTTGCATTTCCCTGGTGATGAATGATGTTGCGCATCTAACCTGTTGACCAAATGTATTATATATCTTTCTTAGAAAAATGTCTGTTCAGATCTTCTGCCCCATTTTTTTTTTGGTGGTACGCGGACCTCTCACTGTTGTGGCCTCTCCCGTTGTGGAGCACAGGCTCCGGACGTGCAGGCTCAGCAGCCACGGCTCATGGGCCCAGCTGCTTCTCAGCATGTGGGATCTTTCCGGACTGGGACACGAACCCGTGTCCCCTGCATCGGCAGGCGGACTCTCAACCACTGCGCCACCAGGGAAGCCCATTCTGTCCCACTTTTTTAACCAGATTTTTTTTTTTTTTTTTTTTTTTTTTTTTTTTTTTTTTTTTTGCTATTGGGTTGTATGAGTTCTTCATATATTTTGGATATTAGCCCCTTTTCAGTTACATGATTTACAAATATTTTCTCGCATTCAGTATGTTGCCTTTTCATTTTATTGACAGTTTCCTTTGCTGTGCAGAAGCTTTTTAGTATGATGTAGTTCCACTTTTTATTTTTGCTTTTGTCGATTTTGCTTATACTGTCAGATTAAAAAAAATATATTGCTAAAACAATGTCAAGGAGCTTACTGCCTATATTTTCTTCTTAGAGTTTTATGGTTTCAGATCTTACATTAAATTCTTAATACAATTTGAATTAATTTTTGTGTATGGTGTAAGAGAGTGGTCCAGTTTCATTCTTTTGCCTGCAGTTGTCCAGTTTTCCCACCACCATTTATTGAAGAAATTGTCCTTTCTCCATTGTATGTTCATGGCTCCTTTGTTGTAAATTACTTGACCATATATACATGGGGTTATTTCTAGACTTTCTATTCTGTTTCATTGATCTGTGTGCCTGTGTCTATGCCAATACCATACTGTTTTAATTAATATAGTTCTATAATGTAGTTTGAAATCAAGGAATGTTAGGTCTCCAGCTTTGTTCTTCTTTCTCAAGATTACATTGACTATTCAGGGTCTTTTGTAGTTCCATACAATTTTTAGGATTGTTTGTTCTGTTTCTGTGAAAAATGCCATTGGGATTTTGATAAAGATTGTATTGAATTTGTAGATTGCTTTGGGTAGAATGGACATTTTAACAATTCCAGTCCATGAGCATGGACTACCTTTCTATATTTGTGTATTCTCAATTTTTTTTTTCATTAATGTCTTGTAGTTTTCAACATACAGATCTTTCACCTCCTTGGTTAAATTTATTCCTAAGTATTTGATTCTTTTGACACAGTTGGAATAGTTTTCTTAATTTCTTTTTCTGATAGTTCATTATTAGTATAAAGAAGCACTGCAGATTTGGGGGCATTGATTTTGTATCCTGCAACTTTACTGAATGCGCTTATTAGTTCTAACAGTTTTTTTTAGATGGAGTCTTTATGGTTTTCTATATATAATATCATGTCATCTGCAGATAGTGACAGTTTTACTTCTTCCTTTTCAGTTTGGATGTCTTTTATTTCTTTTTCTTGCCTAATTGCCCTAGCTAGGGCTTCCAATACAATATTGAATAAAAGTGGCAAGAATGGACACCCTTGCCTTGTTCCTGGTCCTAGAGGATGAACTTTCAGTGTAACACTGTTGAGTATGATATTAGGTATGGGCTCATTATATATAGCCTTTATATATGAATATGGAGTTACATTTCCTCTATACCTACTTTGTTGAGAGTTATTATAAATGGATGTTGAATTTTGTCAAAAGCTTTCTCTGCATCTATTAGATGATCATATGATTTCTATACTTCATATTTTTAATATGGTATATCATATTGATTGATCTGCAGATGTCGAACCACCTTTCATTCCTGGAATAAATCCCACTTGATCTTGGTGTATACTTTTAATGTATTGCTGAATTCTGTTTGCTAATATTTTGTTGAGGTTTTTTTGCATCTTTGTTCATTCGGGATACTGGCGTGTAATTTTCTTTCTTTGTGGCACTCTCGTCTGGTTTTGGTATCAGGGTAATGCTTGCCTCATAAAATGTGTTTGGAAAAGTTCCCCCATCTTCTGTTTTTTGGAAGAGTTTGAGAAGAATAGGTTATAACTCTTACTTAAATGTTTGGTAGAATTTACATGTTAACCTGTGTGGTCCTGGATTTTTGTTTCTTTGGAGGTGTTTGATTACTGCTCAGTCTCCTTGCTAATAATTGATCTGTTCACATTTTCTATTTCATCATAATTCGGTCTTGGTAAGTTGTATGTTTCTAGTATTTATCACTTTCTTCTAGATTGTCCAATTTGTTGGTGTATAATTGTCCATAGAATTCTCTTAAATTTTGTCATTTGTTAGTCTCGAGATATTTTTTGATTTATATTTTTATTTCTTCTTTGACCCCATTGGTTGTTTAGTAGCATGTTGTTTAATCTCCACATATTTGTGAATTTTTCAGTTTTCTTCATGTCATTAACTTCTCACTTTATACTGTTGTTGTCAGAAAAGATGCTTGATATAATTTCAATTCTCTTGAATTTATTGAGGGTTATTTTTTTGCCCTAACATATGATCTGCCTTGTCAAGTATTTCATGTGAATTTGAGAATGTGTATTTAGTTTCTTTTGTGTGGAATATTCTGTAAATATCTGTTAAGCGCATCTGGTCTAACATATCAGTTAAGGCCAATGTTTCGTTCCTGATATTCTGTCTGGGTGATCTTTCCATTGATGTAAGTGGGGTATTAAATTCCCCTACTATTATTGTACTGCCGTCTATTTCTTTCTTTAGGTCTGTTAATATTTGCTTTGTATACATAATATGTGCTCCTCTGGTGCATACATATTTACAAATGTTATATCCTTTAGTTGGATTGACCCCTTTATCATTATATAACTCTTTTTTTGTCTCTTATTATATGGTCTTTGTTTTAAAGTCTATTTTGTCTTATATAAATATAGTTACTCCAACTTTTATTGGTTTCCATTTGCATGAAATATTTTTTTCCATCTCTTCACTTTCAGTCTGTCCTTCCCTACATCTAAAGTGTGTCTCTTGTATAGCTAGACATTGTCTTTTTATCCATTCAGCCACTCTATGCCTTTTGAATAAAGAATTTACTCTATTTACATTTAAAATAATAATTGCTGATTGGTATGTGCTTATTGCCATTTTGTTCATTGTTTTCTGACTTTTGTTCTTTTCTTTTTCTCTTGCTTTCTTCCCTTGTGATTTGATGACTTTTTGTAGTGTTATGCTTAGATTCCTTTCTCATTATCTTTTGTGTGTCTCTGATAGGTTTTTGTTTTGTGGTTACTGTGAAGGTCACATATACCAGTCTATATAAATATACTGGTCTATTTTACATTGACAGCGAGTTAAGTTTGAATACATACTAAAACTCTGTTTTGTTTTGTTTTGTTTTTTTGCGTTACGCGGGCCTCTCACTGTTGTGGCCTCTCCCATTGCGGAGCACAGGCTCTGGACACGCAGGCTCAGTGGCCATGGCTCACGGGCCTAGCCGCTCCACGGCATGTGGGATCTTCCCGGACTGGGGCACGAACCCGCATCCCCTGAATCAGCAGACGGACTCTCAACCACTGCGCCACCAGGGAAGCCCTAAAACTCTGTATTTTTATTACCTCCCTCAAAATTTTATGGGTTTTTTTTTGTTTTGTTTTGTGGTACACAGGCCTCTCACTGTCGTGGCCTGTCCCATTGTGGAGCACAGTTTCCGGATGCACAGGCTAAGTGGCCATGGCTCACGGGCCCAGCCGCTCCGCGGCATCTGGGATCCTCCCGGACTGGGGCATGAACCCGCATCCCCTGAATCAGCAGGTGGACTCTCAACCACTGCGCCACCAGGGAAGCCCAAAATTTTATGTTTTTGGTGTCACATTTTGTATCCTTTTATCTTGTGTATTCCTTAGCTAATTATTGTGATCATAGTTATTTTTATGATTTTTGTCTTTTAACTGTCATACTAGTTTTATAAGTAATTAATTACCTACTTACTACATATTTACTTTGCCAGTGAGATTTATTGTTTTATATGTGTTCTTGTAATCAGTTAGCACCCTTTCTTTTCAGCATAAAGAAGCCCTTTAACATTTCCAGTAATGCTGGTTTAGTGGTGATGAACTTCTTTAGCTTTTGCTAGTCTGGAAAACTCTTTATCGTGCCTTCAATTTTGAAAGTTAAATTTACTGGTTAGAGTATTCTTTATTGGAAGTTTTTTCTTTTAGGACTTTGAAAATATCATGCCACTCCCCTGGCCTGCAAAGTTCATGCAGAAAACTCTGCCGATAATCTTATTGCAGTTCTCTTGTACATAATAAGTTGTTTTTCTCTTGTTGCTTTTAATATTCTTCTAATTTTTAGGGGAAAAAACCATTTTTTTGGGGTATTCAAGTTTATAAAGATTAAAAACTGAGGTACATTTGTTATCATTTTGCTGGACATCAAGAACTTTTATAGGGTGACATTATTTTCATGATACAGGTTTGGGGGCTTGGCAAGCATGTAAGCTGGGTTTAATCAGTCAATATGGAGATGATTAGATATACTTTTTAATTTTACTGGAGATATATTTATAATCTAGGATGCCAAATTATTTCGCTACAATGAGACATTTCCCTTTTTGATAAAAAGACAATGTGCATTTTCTGATAAAAATATTCAGTTTTGATATAAATGTACATGGGTATCTAAATTTAGTAATTATAACAATGTTTGGTACAGATGGAATTATGAAGGCAAATAGTCTTGAGTGATATTATTTAAAGTCCAGGGGAGAGTCTGTAATACCTTTCTGCCACAGCAAAGTGTGTCTCATTAGTAACTGGATTATTTGTGTCTGCCAGAGATATATTTTAAAGTGCTTGAATGTTGATGAACATGGATTATGAAAGCTTGTTTTAGGACTTGCTTTTTCCATATTTCATTTCTAAATATGACCCTTTGCTGATGTTTCAGTCTTTCCTTAGCTATGTAAATAATACTGAGTAGACTAGATAAATAGCTTGATACCATGAGCATAGAAGATATTCCTTCTCTTTCATTTTATGTTGTACCAATTAGTATGAATTTTCCAGGGTAACCTTATCTTTTTTTATCTTTATATCCTTGCAGATCAACTTACTTTATAAATATATTTTATATACACCCACCCTCCATACATACATATATACACTTGTGGTTGAAGAGTGAGATGTTTGGTAACAATTTAAAGAAAAGATTAAAAATGTAGGAGAAATGGGAAAATAAGATCTCTAGGGCTACAACTGAAAAAAATCAGGGAAAATAATGACCAATCAGCTAATACTTAGCCAGAGAAACAAGGTGAGGTAGATAATGAGAGTGATCAATTAAAGTGAATGAAGGTTGTGAATAAGAACTAGAGGTAACTTTAGGTTGGGAAGAGAAAACAGAAGCAATAGATTGCACAGCATGAATTAAGTCTTTTTGACAATGCAGCACTGAGACAGTTAAATAAGCTCTGGGTGCATTTTTCTTTCTGTTGGCAGAAAAGAGGTTGAGACAGAGGGATAGAAGGCAGCAGAGTCAGGAAATTGTGTTTGGCTAAAATTTATCATTGAGTAACAATCATATCTGTTATATAAATGCTTGTTTTTCGTGATATATTCAGTGAAGTACCACCCTAGATACACCAGAAATATCCCAGAATTAGTCCCACGGGTTGTGAATTGGAAAAATTAGAGTCCTAACATAGAATCTTATACAAACCATACTTCATTGTAAGAAGCTCAGAGGATACAGGTTTCAGCAAAGGATACAGGGATATATCTGGATGGAGTTGTTCAGTTAGTGCTGGAATTTTTCCCAATTCCATTAAGGAAAAGACACTCAGGTGGTGGCAATGATTGCCAGCTTCTCCACAGTGAGATCTGCCATGCTAGGAATTTCTGAATGAAGGTTTTCTCAGCTTCTGGTACCCACATCCATATCACCGAAAGCTCCAGCATAATCTTGTGTAGTTGCAAAAGCAGCCATGGTAAGCCATGCCACCCAGATCATTTTCTAGGTTTAATATCTTACTTTGCTACCAACCTCATGTTGCTCTATTTCGCCTTGAATTATATAATAATGACTAGATCCTGTTCTATACATTGAAGCAAAATAAAAATGACCAGTCTTAGGCAAAACTTTCATTACTTCTTTCCTGTGCAAAATGTTGATGGAGAGGGTGCCAGGGACACCAAATGCAGCAGGTCTTCACCCCATTTTACCTAATGTCATCTTTTGCCATCTCAAGCACCTGTTAGTCAGCATGTCCAAAGCCGTGGTGAATCTGAGACATGGGAATCAATACAAAGAGCATTAGAAAGAACTGAAATATCAGACAGATGTGGTAAAAAACATGTTTTAATTTTTATTACTTTTCACTTACCTTTAAGGAAATCAATGTGGGAAACAGATTAAGAACTGGGAAACCAGATAGGCTTCATCCTGTATCTTTGCTTTCTTCAGCTCGTTGCAGCACTTGGGTTGAAATTACTAGCTTCCCTCTGGATTTTTATTTTTTATGTTTTAATTTAATGATTCAGATTACTTTTCTTCCTAAATATATAAGACAAAATATAATTTCTACTATTTTTTGTTAAATTGGCTTTACTATATTCATATAAAGATCAAATATAAATGATGAAGGAAAACAAGGCTACTTATTGATTCCTTCTCACATTTTATCATGCACATTCCTCCCACCCAGTGTGGTTAATTCTGCTATGATTTTTAGTTTAAAGCTAATACAAAGGTCCAGAGAAAGCACGTGACTGCCTATGGTCACTACTTTGTAAGTAACATGGAGGTGACTAGAATCAGGAACCCTGATTTTAAAGACTGCTTACTTTCTACAATACTACCACATTATTATATCCACTTTGGTAACTTCAGTGTCTCATTCTAATATGTTAATTCATTTATTGTAGAGCTCTTTCACAAAGGTGTTACAGAAATATCATGGGTTGATTACCAAAACTTTCTATCTCTCTTGGGTCCCCAGGACACATAGATTCTCTTACTGTGCTACCAGAGGGATAGAGCCAACTCCATTGTATGTGCAGTTGGTGTTGCTGTCACTCATGCAAAGGCCTTTCGGTACTTGGCCAACTATATGTCAGCATGGCTGTGCTTTCAAATCTTGAAATTTGTTTGTTCCATTCTGAAAACATGAATATTCAATTTAAGAAAAATGTAGAGGCATCTATTCAGAAAGCAGATCCTGTGAAAAAAGCAAACATTTCTTACCAGAGGTGGCTTATAATTTAGTTTTTCACATAAAGAAATGTTTCAGTATTACACATGATACAAAGAAATCAAGGTAGAAGCAATATACACTTAGCAAGGAGGGTGAGGAAACATGAGGCATGAAGCATCTGTTAGTCTATCAAATCAAGTGACGGATACAGCATCTAAAAAAAAAAGGTTTTGTGAGATGAATGTGAAAACCTTGAAAATAAAAAGAGCCTAGAAATTGAAACAAGTTCCATATCTGGAGGGCTTGTGAGAGGGCTTGTGAGACAGAGGGCTTGTGAGACCTCCATCTATTTTATTGCATATTTTTGCTACACCATTATTAAGGTGAATTATCAGTTATGCATAAGTAACTGATATTTCCTCTTACAGTTTTGTTTTAAAAATAACTATTCTAAAATCTTATCCAGCTCTTATGCCATCATTAATTCTCAGGATAAAGTTTAATAAAATATTCTGAGCCGGATTCATAGGCAATATCAACATGATTCAGATTTGCTTCTTACATATTATTTTTGTTGGAGGCTCTTCTTTTGGATTGAATGAAGAAATACTTATTGAAATGCAGATTCCTTGGCCCCATAACAGACTCGTTGCATCAGCAGGTCTGGAATGGGCTCTGAAATCTGGATTCTTAAGAATCTTGCCAAGTGAGTCTTGTAGTCATGCAGGGGTGGGAACGTGTGCACTATGCAGACCACTTTTTGATAGTAACTGAATTATGAAAAAAATACGGTAGTGTTTAGCAGCACTAAACACTGCTGGATGTTTATTTTAATGGCTTTGTGTTTTGTTGGAAATATGACTGGGGGGTAGGAATGTGTAAGAAGAACTGTGATAGTGAGAAAAGACCAGCCATTGCTCTTGAGCAAATGAGAGAAACTTTTAAAGTTTGGGTGACATAGGGGTGTTTAGCTTCTGGATGCGATGTTTAGTTTTTACAGGTTTTATGGTTATAAAAGCATTTTTTAATTTAAATATTGCAGGGAAAATAACTTTTTTTTCCCTGGTCTGAAGTTCCCTTGCCCTTAATTTTTTTCACTAGTTTTATTAGAAAATAAATATAATAAAACTGTTATATTAATATTTTGATTTTGTTTTGAGTTCTCTTAGGAACTCTTATGTTATAGCAGAGAAGGCTGCATGCTACTTTAATACACACCTATGAGATACCCATTATTATTCTCATTTCATAGATAAATGAACAGAGCCTCAAAGAGGTTAATTAACTTGACCAAACTCACACAGCAAATAAGTGGTAATGCCAACACTGATTTCAGGCTGCCTGGCTCCAAATCCAAGGATCTTTCTGTAACATCATGCTACTCACTTCAAAGAGTGTACTTGTTGTTCTTCTTTAAAATGGACATTCTTGTCTTCTGTGCCCCATAAGCAATGTAAAAATCCACAAATTGGTATTCTTTAAAATCAGCTTGGTCAGATGGTTTGATGGTAGTACTCTTTTAAATAGAAATTCTAAGAACGAGTTCACAAAGGACCAGTGTAGTGTGTGCGTGCGCGCGTGCGCGCGCGTGCGTGCGTGTGTGTGTGTGTGTATGTGTGTGTTCTGTGCTGCAAAGTGAATGAGGGGTGGCTATGCTATGAGCAGTATTTGTCTAAATGGGCAAATAATAATTCCGTTCTGTCACCATGTACTCTTTCCGTCATGATGTTTTCATATCCTTTATTGCAACTTTCCAAATGGAAATTGCATGATGTCTGGCTAGTTGTACAAGCATGCCTTTTCCATTTTAAAAGCATATGCGGAACTCTGCAAGAAATCAACCACAGACTACTAAAATTTTCTCAGATTTGAGCCTTCTGCACTATTCCAATTAAAGTGGATCTTTCTCTCCACCATGGGAATTACACTGTATGACTGATTACCAAGCACATCATGTAAACAGCTCTTAGAAACTGCAAACAGCCATTATGGAGAATGCAACTTATTAACAAAGATCATATTAGAATTTCACCCTGGTAACTAATCGCGTCAAAGGTACAGTACATCAATAGGCACATAGACTAGGAAGCAGTGTTTTCCAATTAAGTGAATCAGTTTCACCTTCTGAACTATAAATAAACTGCAGCAACAGCTCCTGATTAGGCTTAAGGAGTCTGACTTCCATGGCAAACAAATGCCTCAGAACTTAAGCATACTTAGAAAGTTAATCCTGTAAGGAGTCAATGAACAGATTTAAAGTTTCAGCATTAATGCCTTGGACCTGAGTTTCCTCAAATTTCTGCAGTGCAGGCAGAATGGGAATGTATCCCTCTGACTAGATAAACAAGCCCTGAATTAGTTTTCAGCCTCCCTCAGGATAACTAATTTAACAGACATAAGCCCATTTTCAAAAACAGAATAAAAATATTTGCTTCCCTAAGTATTTTACTTAGCAAATAAAATATTTGCTTTCCCAAGTAGTAGCTTGGTTGGGCTCCTGCCCCTACATGAATAAGTGCGATTAACTATACTCAGTGGAAATTTTAACAAGTATGTTAAAAAACAGATTTTGACTCTTGTTTATTGTTATTTGATGTCTGTCTTTAGAACTAATTCAAAACCCATTCATTCAGTTTAGATCTCAATTTAAAATGTAATCCACTTCTTTAATTTAAAAGCATTGTACTTAGTAGTTATATAGGGCTGACAATGCTGACCCATCTTCAAGGGAGGGTACACTTGAGCTGTTTTTCTAATGTTAGTATTGGATTTCTATAACCTATGTAGGTCTCAGTTTTCTCATCTATTAAATGAAAGCCTTGGACTAAATAAGATTTAAGCCTTTTGTAGCTAAAATTTCTATGTATCTATGTACATACATAGCTAACAAAAGTTCAGACATTATTTAACCAGCCCAGATAGAAATGATTAGTTTTCAGTATCTACAGTAGTCACTGTAATTTTTGTTATAATGTATGGAAGAGAGATGATAAATACATAAGAATGTAAATTTCTGCAAATTCAAAGAAATAATGGTTAGTATATTTTCCTGTTAGGAAGATAAGAGATTTATTAATTAGAAATACAAGCCCACTTTACATAAATATCATTTTAGAAATTTTATATAAAACATTCAATTTCTGAAAACAGCTTTGAATAGCTATGTGTTCTCTTTAAATTTGCATAAAAAGTCCTAGCCTAGGGCTGTGACTGATGATAGGAGATAATAGGAACTGGGTTTTTTCATACCATTTCCTCTTTTACAGAAACACTGGAGACAACAAACTGAACTTAGAAATCTCCCATATCAAATCCCATTATTTAAATTTATAATCTCTTTACCTACTGGGTTTAACAATTCCAGCAATTCCAAGGCAGGGATAGAGGAGGGGAGAAACATTTCCTTTTATTTTTTTTTAACTCTTTATTTTATAATGGCGTATAGCTGATTAACAATGTTGTGATAGTTTCAGGTGCACGGCAAAGCAGAAACATTTCCTTGAACTAAGGTTCAAGAGTATTTATTTCAAGTGTTGAGAAAGGTTAATGTGAGGTTGATTGATCATACAGTAGGTGGTTTTGGGGACAGACAAAATTGACCTGCATCACATGAAGTTGCAGATTGAGTGTTTTATTTGACATAGAATGGTCCCCGACTTGGTAATAGTTTGACTTAACGACTTTACAGTGATGTGAAAGTGATACATTCAGTAGAAACAGTACTTAGAATTTTGATTGTTTGTCTTTTCTGTGGGCTAGAGATACTCAGTATGATACTCTCTCATGAAGCTGTGCAGTGGCAGCAAGCTTCAGCTCCCAGTCAGCGGCACGATCACGAGGGTAAACAACCAGTATGCTTACCCCCGTTCTGTACCCACACAACCATTCTGTTTTACACTTTCAGTACTGTATTCAATAAAGTAGATGAGGTATTCAACACTTTATTATAGAATAGGCTTTGTGTTAGGTGATTTTGTCCAAATGTATGCTAATGTAAGTGTTCTGAGCATGTTTAAGGTATGCTGTGCTGCTCAGCTATGATGTTCAGTAGTTTAGGTGTATTAAATGCATTTTTGACTTACGATATTTTCAACTTACGATGGGTTTATTGGGACATAACCCCATCCTGAACTGAGGAAGATCTTTAGTGCCATGGTTGGAAAATGAACTCATCATCTAAATATTCTAGGGTAAAATCTTGGCTTTTGATAAGGTTTTTCCTTAAAGTTGTGTACACATGAATGCAGAATTACTTACCATGACATGCTTTGATGTGTGAAGTGAGATTATAAGGTGGGAAATGTTTCTTCATTTTGCCCTCTGTCTGTGTACCTTTTTTGTGTCCTTAAGCACTCTTGTCCTCTAGATACCACTTTTTTTCCATCTCAAAGAAAGACATCTGACAGGTAGATTTACACGAAGCTCTTGTGACTTAATATATCATTCCTTCCAGAAGATTTAATATACTTAATTTAATATTTAATGTATTTAAAAGAGGATTAGAGGATTAACTCAGGTGACTGAATCTCTACTAATAATACGCTACCTGGATCCAGGAGATATTTCTAATCAAAAGGATCTTCTGGATGCTCTTCTTATTCTATAACACAGGCAGGTAGCTATTATTCTCTCTTTTCGCAAAGCTGTGAGAAGATGCTGAGATAGTGCAAGCTCATCAGGGTTAGCATTTTTGTTCACTTCAATTACTATTTTTCCCTAGCACTTAAACAAGTGTCTGACACAGAGTAGGCACTTAGCACATATATATTAATTTATGAGTCCTTACTATCTCTTACTATCAAAATTCAGGTATGTCAACTCAGGGCCAGTAGGGACTGTAGCCATCTGTCTGTGAAGCTTAGTATATTGGGAAGCCCAGTTATAAGTGGAAACTGGATGAAGAACGATAATGGGCAAATGTGGTGGAGACTGCCATGGATGTACCAAAATAATTTTCTCTTCTTCCTGAGCAGATAGCTAGACTACATTTCCCAGCCTCCCTTGCATTTAGATGTGGTGGCCGTGTGACTAAGTTTTAGCCACCAGAATGTGGGCAGAAGTGAGTTGAAATACTGCCAGTCCTAGTTCTTCAAAACCTCCTTTATGATTCTTTATACTTCCTCTTCCCCCATTTGCCATCTGGAAAAGGATCCTACAGAACACTTCAAACCCTAGGGGAAACTGGAAGGAGACTGGATGCTGAAATGATAATGTGGAAATCACCCTGACTGAACAGGAACATCTGTGTTGGATTTCGTGTAAGTGAAAGATAAACTTTTTTACTAAGCCATTATGGCTTTTAATTTAGAGGAGAATGGAGGACCACTCAGAAAAGGAGTGGTGAAGCAAGATAGGGCAACAGGTAGGAGCAAGTCTGGAGGGATAGAAATGTGGTTGAAACATTAGTCTAGGGGGTATGAGAAGTAGGCAAGTATGGGGGGGTATGAGAAGTAGGCAAGTGGGTAATTTGGGGTCAGAGTCTGATGCTAGGGAATGAATGACAAGAAATGGAGTTACTGGCTGAAAGCTAGTGATATTAGTTAGTCTTAATATTTTGGGCCAGAGTCTTCCTTTGAAGTTAATAGTTATTACATAAGCTCAGCCCCAGCTGTTCATGAGTGTTCATCATTCTACCACATAAAACTTAAGATCTCATGGCCTTATTGCCTAACAAGTCTTCTCTTAACCAGCTAAAAGCTTCTCCAAAGACCTTGTTTAGAGGTAACACTGAAGTAATTTTCCTTTTATCCATTAAAGTTTTAATTAACAGTTACTTTGTCCTTGAACCTTTCATATTTAGTGAGAATTTATTTTCAATAAGCCATTAATGTCTTAAAGTCTCCACCTGTTGCGCTTAATTTGTCTGGTTTATGTATTTATGGAGAAAAGCAGTGTAATCATTTTTGATTCTTCTGCCAACATACTTCAGTGACATTTTTTTGGCCATTTTTAAAAAGTTTCTTTACTTAGATTTTAATCTCCATAAGTGCATGTCAAGCTCAACCATCTCCTTAGGGAGGCTTTCCCTAATACTCTACCCCTCAGACTTAGTTGTTGACCCTGCTTATGTGTTTAAAAAACAACAACAAAAAAAAACACCCAGCTTTGTCTTCCCTAATCATAGGAATTCTACCCTGATACAACTGTACCTAAGCTTGTATGTCTCCCCATGCTAAACTGTGAGCTCAAGGATGTATTATGTCTTATGCCTACACTTTCGATGCCCCAGAAAGTATTACTGAAGTAATAATCAATGAACTAACTAAATATTGCTATTGTATTATATTATTTTAGTGCTTAAAGCTAGTGCTGTATAAAATTTCAAGAATATAATAAATGCCATTTTTGTGATAATGATAAATGAAAAAAAAGCCTTAAAATTTTTTATCAAGGTATAATATATATAAAGCATATACAGTGTGCTAATCTTAATTGTACAACTCAACTAATTTTTCATATATATATTCATGCATTAGCCTCTACCTGTTTCCCACACGCCAGGAGTTTCCCTTCTGCATCTTCCCAGACAACACCAGTCCTTTCCTTGTCCTGAGATAAACACTATTCTTCTATCAGTTATTTTCATACTTAAAAAAAAACTATACTACAGTCAATACCAAATATTGTTGTTGGTGAAATAAATTACTGTGAAGTAGCAATAATGTGAAGACCTGACCTACAATACAGACTACTGCTCAATTCCCAAATAATCCCTTGGGGCATTTGATATAAGATAAAAATTTAAAATTAAAAAACTCAATGCCAAACAGGATAATTTCAAAGAAATACACACCCAAACTACCGAAAAACAAGGATAAAGATAACAAAGATAAAGGTTCATTCTGTATGCATGCATACACCACTTATTATCTATTGCTATGGTAATCCCAAAAGATTGTCAATGACTGAAAGCTAAAGGAACATAAAAATGTGCTTATAGGAAGAAAAAGTAAAGTATTATTAGTAAGGTATATTTTATGAGAATGGGGCAGTGGTGACACAAATCTTTGAAAACCAAAATTTGATCCTTATACCCTAAGTGCTATGTTTCTCAACAGAAAGATGAAAGAAAGAAAGGGAAAATAGAATATCATGAAATACAAAGTCCACTTGGTGTGTAATTTTGTTTGTTTTTTTTATAATGTTGGAACCTTCAGCAATATTAGGTTAAAAGTTCATTGCTCTTTACAGTGTGGAATGGACTTCAGTTCGTCACAGTGCTAGACAAATGCTTTGAAGAAGAGGAAGTCATAGGTAAGTTTGTCCCATGTAACTAGTTATTTTGGGATGTAGTGAGGGAGTGTCTGTCTGCACTTGAAGATGAAAAAGGGACATGAACTGTGAGAGGCTTTCCCTTCAGGGCAAAGGCAAGTATGCAGACTGCTCCTTTGTGTTTTGGTGGGTAGTTTCAGCTTTGTCATAGGTTTTTATTTTTTTTTCTTTAGGGTATTAGAATTCTATAAAGTTGAATTTTCAGGTACTGAATGGCAGGTTCCCCGAAATAGGAAAGGAAATTGTTCTAGCTAACTCTGCCTCTGAGGCAAATGTTTACTGAAGGACAGCCATTCATTAATCTTGGAACAATAAAGCTCTTTTCCTGTCCTGTCTCCTGTTAATAATGCATGACTGAAAGTTATGTTCTAACTGTAAATCAGGACAAACAAAATATACCACAAAGTTATTTTCCTCTCAAGTCCAATAGCTTGATATGTGTGTTGTTTTAATATTCCCACTTGGGGCTGTACATCTAATGTTATCTTTGAAAATGTGCTAACAAGCCTGAAAGTATTGGGGCTTTTTATCACATTTTTATTGCAAAGGAGGATTTTGAAAAATGAAATCTGATGCTTCTTACTCAGAATGTAATGTGAAAGCAAATTAGGAAATGAGAACATGGCATAGAATTTATGCCACATGGTAGAATTGTCTTAATTCATTATCTTGCATGAAGTACATTTTTTCTTTCATTTATGACATAGCTATTTTTATGTTACTAACATTTTTAATAAGAATGCTGTTCAGTGTTCTTTTTTTTCTTCAGAAGATCTTTTATAGTTAAACTGATCTCTAGGAAGGGGGCTTGGATGACCCAATAGTAATGTGTTAAGGCCACTGGCATTGTCTTTAAAAATGTGACAGACTATTAGGAATAATATTGAGGTGAAGTTTTAAAATTCTAGAGAAGATATTTTGGAACTCTGGGGAGAGTTGTTGAGTTGGAAATTAACTCATCATTCAGATACACAGTAGTCTGGTTCAAAGGAAATGGACTTCTTTACAAATATCAGTAATGCTGACAATTATGAGTTATAAATTCATAAATTTACCATAACAAGAAATGTGAGGCCACACTGAATAGTCTAGGAGAGTCCAGTTTAACTACTAAATGCCTTTGTAAAGTGGATAATTTACTGAATTCCATTGGGACCTATTTCTACATAGTAAAATGCAAAGATCGAATTAGACCTGTGTTATAAAAAATATAATTCAAGGATCCATTAGGTTTCATAGACTGATATCTGGGAACTTGATGGGGAGAAAACTTGTGTGGTATTAGGATCTAAATTGAATATCCAAGTGCCATAAATGGAATTAATATATCTTGTTGTGTGGATCTCATGCCTTCAAAAATTTTTAGGAAAAAAAAAGAAAAAGACTTATGATAGATCTATTGGTTTTCTCCTTACCTTAGGAAACAGACATTCATCATAAAGCTACAGATAGTGCACCTTAGTTAAAGTGAGGATGAATCAGATTGTATATCCTAAGCCTAGTTGTCATCAGAGATGATGTCAGAAAAGAAAGAACTATGGGCAATATCTGTGATAGTTTGGCTTGGTGAGGGATCTTCTCTGTATCCTAATAGGGGAAACTTTTAGCGGTAACAGAGGCCTATACTGTGGCCCCTGTGTGTATGGATATTTCAGGAGCTTCTGGTCAATCATCTGGGCAGTACTGGAAATATCTGGAGCAATAATCTGGGCAGAAAAACAGCAATAGAAGCAGGCATTCAATCTGCCAAAAGTAAAAAGGGATGCAAACTCCAGTTATGCTGGTTTAAACAGGCACTTCCAGTAACAATGGGGATGGTAACATCTCTGGCAATCAGCTGTTCGTTATTTTACAAGAACTTTCCCAAAGATGGAAGTAAAGTGTTTTATTTTTGCACAATTCATATATTAATATGTCATTCTCCTTTGACTTATGAAAGAGGAATGAGTTTGATAACTGAAAGAGCTCATTGATCTAACAGAATTTAAAATTAGCTGTTTCTACATGACAGTCTTATTTTTTATTTCTTTGAAATTGAAAGGAAAAAGATTCTCCATTGTAAGTGGATTAGTTAAGTTGATATATAATATTCTCCTTTACATCGTCTTGCCATATGTTTATAGGACAAAGATCATATTGCTGAGTTCACAATATAAATTACAGGTATCTTCGTTATTACATGAACCACTATGTAATAACTAATTATCACTTGTTGTGGTAGTTAATTTTATGTGTCAGTCTGACTGGATCATGGGATGCCAGATATACGGTTAAACATTATTTCTGGGTATGTTGTCTGTGCAGGTGTTTCCAGAAGAGGTTAGCATTTGGATCAGTGGACTGAGTAAAGGGAAATGACCTTCCCAATGGAGATGGGCTTCATCCAGTGGGTTGAGGGCCTGAATAGAACAAAAAGGTGGAGGAAAGGAGGTCTTTCTTGTTCTAGCTCTCTTTTTCTTTCTTTTATTCTCTACCTGACTACTGAGCTGGGGCACTGATCTTCTCCTGCCCTTGGCATTCCTTGTTCTCAGGCCTTCACGCTTGGACTGAAATCTACACCATTGGCTCTCTAGCTCTCAGGCTTTCTAACTACACCATTGGCCTTCCTGGGTCTCCAGCTTGGAGACTGCAGATCATGGGACTTTTCAGCCTCCATCACTGTATGAGCCAATACCTTATAGTAAGTTTCTTTATATATATTCTTTGCTTCTGTTTCTTTGGAGAACCCTGACTAATACACTTAAATCACAAAGTAGACATTGCATAGATATAAATGATCATAACTATAAGTACTTATAAATTATCAGGTAGTTGGCCAGTTGTTTTTGAGCAAATGTTCTATTGTTGGAAATTTTGTCAGTACAAAAATTATCTACTGTAAAAATTTTATGGGTTTATTATGTTCATATTTTTTCAAATTGTTACATATTTTTAAATAACTTCTAAGTTATTATACAGTGTTTTTCTCATATGTCGGGATAAAAATATAGGTTTTAGAAAACAAAATGGAAAGCCATCAGAGGAGTAAACAAAAGAAAATATTTTGTATTATTTAGATACATTTTTGGAGAAAATAGATGTAATGCTATAAAAAGGAGATTTCAGAGCTATCCATCCCAGTGGATATCTAATGTAGCAGTAATGTGTCACTGATGAAGAAGGATGCGAATTTAGCTTCTAGCTACGTGTCAACCAGAAATGGTAAATTTCAAGAAAAACTAGGATAAAATGTACATGAAGATTCATTAAACCAAATATATTTTCTGGAGATCTGGATACTTGATGTAACATGAATATTAAACAATGGAAAATTTAAAAATTACCAAATAACAGAACAGACTTTAGAAGCATTAATGGGTTCTTCCAAATTGCTAAAAATATACTAGATCCTTGTTACTTTATTACAAACCAAAGGATTTTATATATGTTTTTCTATTTTGCAAATTAGATGGGGATGTAAAATGTTCAACTGAAGAATGAGAAGGGGCAAAACATAGACAACATTCATGACAACATCTTGACAAAGATGAAAAGAGTGAAAATAGCATTGTGTTCAAATTTGAAATCCGATAAACTATTGAAGCTTTCTAAACAGAGTAGAAGTAAACATAAGAATACTGGCAAGGTTTTGTTGAGCAAATTATATACAAAATTTAGTTTTTGCCAAGGCAATGACCAGTGTTCAGAGGATAATCCAAGAAGCTCTATGATATTTATATCATGGGATTTTCTTCTACTGCAGAAAAATATATCAAAATGAACATTTTAAGTTTTCTTTTAAATGCAACAAAAGACATATTCTTAGAACAATCATACATATTCTTAGAAGAGTACTTAAAGAAAAAAAGAGCAACCAAAATCTAGATATAAAAACATAATTTGAGGTGTAAGAGATACAATAATACCGCACATATGCTTGGAAAAGAGAATGGGTAGAAGATACTCAAAATAGTTAAAGATATTTTACGCGTGTGTACATCTAAATTTGTGGTAAATAGTAAGGTATTGGGTGGGCCAAAAGTTTCGTTCGGTTTTTTCCATAAGGTGGCTCTAGTAGCACTTAGTTGTCTTTAACTTCATTCAGTTTTTAGATTGTATATGAAAGCTGTCATATCAGCGTGCATTTTAAAAAAGACATCAAAATTGGTGAATTTTTGTGTAGCCATTTTAATATTGAAGATGGAAGAAAAAAGGCAACATTTTCGGTGTATTATGCTTTATTATTTCAAGAAAGGTAAAAACGCAACTGAAACGCAAAAAAAGATTTGTGCAGTGTATGGAGAAGGTGCTGTGACTGATCGAAGATGTCAAAAGTGTTTGCAAAGTTTCGTGCTGGAGATTTCTCGTTGGATGATGCTCCACGGTCGGGTAGACAAGTTGAAGTTGATAGCAATCAAATCGAGACATTAATTGAGAACAAACAACGTTATACTATGCGGGAGATAGCCGACATACTCAAAATATCCAAATCACCAAATCAAGCGTTGAAAATTATTTGCCCCAGCTTGGTTATGTTAATTGCTTTGATGTTTGGGTTCCACGTAAGTTAAGAGAAATAAACCTTCTTGACTGTATTTCTGCATGTGATTCTCTGCTTAAACATAATGAAAATGTTCCGTTTTTAAAACAAATTGTGATGGGTGATGAAAAGTGGACACTGTACTATAATGTTGAACAGAAGAAATCATGGGGCAAGGGAAATGAACCACCACCAACCACACCAAACGCTGGTCTTCATCCAAAGAAGGTGATGCTGTGTATATGGTGGGATTTCAAGGGAGTCCTCTGTTATGAGCTCCTTCTGGAAAACCAAACGATTAATGCCAATAAGTACTGCTCCCAGTTAGACCAGCTGAAAACAAGCACTCGATGAAAAGCATCCAGAATTAGTCAATAGAAGACGCATAATCGGGCTTCCCTGGTGGCACAGTGGTTGAGAGTCCCCCTGCCGATGCAGGGGACATGGGTTCGTGCCCCGGTACAGGAAGATACCACATGCCGCGGAGCGGCTGGGCCCGTGAGCCACGGCCACTGAGCCTGCGCGTCCAGAGCCTGTGCTCCACAACGGGAGAGGCCACAGCAGTGAGAGGCCCGGGGACCGCAAAAAAAAAAAAAAAAAAAAAGAAAACGCATAATCTTCCTTCAGGACAACACAAGACCGCATGTTTCTTTGATGACCAGGCAAAAACTGTTACAGTTTGGCTGGGAAGTTCTGATTCATCTGCCATATTCACCAGACATTGCACCTTCGGATTTCCATTTATTTAGGTCTTTACAAAATTCTCTTAATGGAAAAAATTTCAATTCCCTGGAAGACTATAAAAGGCACCTGGAACAGTTCTTTGCTCAAAAAGATAAAAAGTTTTGGGAAGATGGAATTATGAAGTTGCCTAAAAAATGACAGAAGGTCGTGGAACAAAAGGGTGACTACATTGTTCAATAAAGCTCATGGTGAAAATGAAAAATGTGTCTTTTATTTTTATTTAAAAACCTAAGGCACTTTTTGGCCAACCCAATAAAAATCTATATTAATTCCTATACATTTAAAATGCTTTTCAGTGTGAACTAATATTGAAGTATACTAAAAGTATATTTACCTGCATAAGTTTGCCACCATTGTCAAAACAGCAATGAGAATGTCGAATTGATGCCTTTGTGCCATAGAATACTCGTTAGTGGATACTCTTCTAATGCTCTTTTAGAAATTGTTGATGTATTTACAAAGATCTAAATCCTGTAATGAAAAACAAAGTTATATTTTAAAAATATACTTTAAAGATTTGTTTGGTCTGCACTAATGATATTTTAAGCAAACTTAATGTTATAGGCAAAATGATGCATAAACAAAAATCAGTGTATAACAGTCCCTGAAATCATTGAAAAGATTATGAAATTCTTTGCAGAAAACAAATTGTTGACATTTATGAAAAATATTATTGATGCCAAATAAATTACACACTACCATTACTGACACCAGTTTCTCCAATTCAAGAAAAAGGATAAAGAAGACTCATTTTGAGTACAAACCTCATAATCAGCACATCTGTGATTCAAATATAATCTGAAAATCAATTTTTCCATGTCAAATGCAGTTTCTTCCTTATGAAAGGTTTACTATGTTGAAAGAATTAGATTTTATATGTTTAAAGTAGCATATATATTTACCAATAAAATTAACTGATGAACATAGTAAGAAATGTGCTATTGATGATACCTCTATTCTTGAAGAACTAAAATGCTTAAATTTTATAAAACCTAGTACAGCTTTCATTATCATCTTGTGATATATTTGGACACAGATTTGCTGGACATATTTTAAAATACATTTATAGCTCTTTTTCTATATTACCTTTGCCAGCAAAGGAAGAAGTTCCTCATAAAATGTATTACAAATGACTTAAGATCCACCCTGTCACATTAATCAAATTTATTTTTTGATAGAAAACAAATATTGGAGCAAGTATGCATGGAAATTGTAATAAACACTTTCATTTCCATGAAAGCAAGGAGTGTAACTCTTCCACAACAAATTATTATATCCTAGTGACCTTAACTTTTAAATAACTGTAATTAAAAATTCAAATTTGTTACATTATTTTCAAATTTTGATCTATAGTAGTTGTACAGAATGACTTTGTTTTTTGTCACTGTTATTATTAAAAATGAAAAAAAATACTTTCACTTCTTTCTTTGAGTTGAGGATGGTATGATTCTTTTCTAATTTGCCTAAAGACAGTCTGCTCCAAATACTCCCTTTTACATTTCAAGAGCCGTGTCTGGGGGTCTCAAATCATAGAATTTTATTTTAAGTCATAGTTAGGATTTAAGATATGATGGAAGGAAAGTTTCCACCAGACAAAGAGGTGAAGGAGAAAGTGCTCTGCTTTTGTAAATGGGGCCAGAGGAAAGGTGACTATGATGAGAATTTTGCCTAAGACCACCATGGAAATAAGGAGAAAACAGAGTTTCTTTGAAGAAGCAGGAATATCTACATGGATAGGATATTAGATTTTTTAAATTTACTGAGTATTTCCCAAACAGCAACAGCAAAACAACAACAACAAGCATCCAATAACCACTGTTTTAAAACTGAGATAGACTAAGATAGTTTTGGTGCCTAGTTGAAAGTCTCTTCACGCTGCTTCCCCTCTTCCCACTATTGAGTGGGAATGAGGAATCTGTAGTAGAGATTAGATCTGTTTCTGGTAAAAACACAAACAACATATTTCAGCCATCTAAATTGTAGAGTGTAACTTTAAACTCATGCTACATTAACAGTTATTTAACGTTTATTATGCTTTAAAAACGCTCTAAGTCTTTTATATCTGTTCAGTTATCGTTCATAAAAACTTATGAAGTAAGTTTAAAGAGATTAAGCAAGTGCCCAAATCATAGAAAATTACTTGCTCCACCAAAAATGTGTGCTCTTTGCACTTTATATTACCTCTTGATAACAAAAGTTTATTTTATAATTATTTCTGGAGAAAGAAAAGCAGATGGCAGTGGGGGGTGGTGCTGAAAGAGAAGTAAGCCCAGGCAGAGGGAGGGAGGGAGGGAGGGTGGGAAGGAAGGAAAGAGCGAAGGAAGAGAGGGAGGGAGGAAGGAGGGGAGGGAGGAAGGGTAGAAGGGAGGGAGAGAGGAAGGTGAGAGGGAAGGAAGGAATTGAGCCCACTCCTTGGGTTTAGAGGTATAAATATACATGAGAAAGATGTGAAGAGATTATAACTGCTCAAATTGTTGTCCTCTCACTTAAAGCAAATATCTGGAAAGGAAGAAAAAGGGGAAAACACCTCCAAAGGATGAAGAAATTGTAAGGGAATGATTGGATTCTAAAAGTAAGTTTTTACATTTCTTTTATTCTAGGATTAGATTCTGTCCTATGAAAGAACTTGTAGAAGGAATATTAGAGAGTAAGAATTTTTAAGAATTTTAAAGAATAGGAATTCCCTGGCGTCCCGTGGTTAGGACTCAGTGCTTTCACTGCCAGGGCCCAGGTTTGATCCCTGCTGGGTGAACTAAGATCTCACAAGAGGCATGGCCCGGCCAAAAAAAAAAAAAAAAAAAATTACGAAGACTAAGATAAATGCCAGAAAAGGATATTGGAAATTGTAATTTGAATTTTCACCATGGTAATATGGCTCTAGAGAAAATAGCATTATCAGATAGATATATAAAGGATTGATGGTATCTAAACAGTCATGATGAATAGCTTGATATTAAACCGGAGGGAGAATTTTAATGCAGGAACGATGAGTTTGCCTCTCAACACTGGCAATGGCCTACATTTTATAGCAATGACCTATATGGAGAGAGATGTGCCATGTTTGAATTTGCAAATAACACAAAATTGAGAGGGACGGTAAAATATTGCATGGTAAAGAAAACTAGAGGCAAATCAATGTCAGTATGTTGCTGTGATAAATATAAAAAAGATATAAACCATTCTGCAGTTTATTTAAAGAAAACACAAAACTTTACAAGTATAAAATGAGGGATATGAGGCTTAGACCAGTGAACTTTCAGATGACCTGAAGCTCAATATGAATTGTTATTGCCGTGTGCCTGTTGGTAAATCTACTTTGAGCCTGGACTTTATTAAAAAGAGGCACATTATCTCAAAAAAGGAAGTACCACGGCTAGTTCCGTACACCATTCTTTCAAAGAGACACAGGAAAACAAGCAAAGGGTAGATTTGAAGAAAGTGACCAGTCCAGAGTCAGAGAGCATTGCAGGCCTTTAAGGAGCCAGGCTTCTTTCAAACTGCCTTCTATATTTAAAAGCCTGTGTGGTGAAAAGTCAGCACACTTACGCAGTAGGATCTCTAGTCCTGTGGAAATAGTGTTAATGGATAGAAATTGCAAAGTAACTCATTTTTACTTAATTTAAGGCAGTATATCTTACATCACAATTGCCTAAATGAGCTGCTTCAGGAGGTAGTAGGTTTCCTTTCACTGGAGGTCTTCAAGTAGAAGTTTGATGACCAGTTGGGGGAATGTATTTAATCTTGTTCATTGCTTTGTCACCTGTTCCCCAAACAATGTGTGCCACACATTAGCCACCAACAAATACTTATTGAATGAATGATTGAATAGAAGGAAGTTACTTATAACTAACATTATGGAGCCCTCATGATTGGTCAGTGACAGCTAATTTTCCAAAACTTTATAGGAAGGGACAGTTATTTTTTTCATTTGGCAGATCAGAGAAGTGAAAGCTAGCACAGGGAAAAGCACTTGCTCAAGTCACCCAGAAGTGAGTGGAAGAGGCAGGATTTTGATTGTGCTGTATCAGTTTCCTGAGCCTGTTTCAAGTTTCAGAATGTGGTTGACCTAGGTAATTTATAAGATTCCTTCATCAAACACTCCCTGATATATGCTGTTATTAATTAAACAAGGAAGCCAGGAGATGAGGTGGTTCTAATACCTTAGCAGCCTTTATAACAAAACCAAAACCTAAGCCTGTAAACACCTCAAGGTTGAGAAATCAAAACCTAAGTACAACCAATCACAAACAGCCAATTAAACGTTTTCAAATAAGGCAAAAGCTTAAGCTATAGCCAATCAAATAATTTCCTTGTTTTGCTTCTTCCTTTTCTTCGTAAAAGTGTCTCTCCTATTTCCTATCAGTGGAGTGCTCTAACCACTTCCAGTTTGCTACTGCCTGATTGGAATTGATTTTTGCTCAAAAAAACTCTTAACATTTTTAATATACCTTAGTTTATCTTTTAACAATGCTGGTAGGAAGGACTTGAACTTACCAACTCTTACTACATTAGAACCAATTTATTGACAAAATTTGTTACCATTAAAATAGGTGGGTAGATATTTGGTCTCTGAGACAATTACATATATGTTATGGACATTATACTTAATTAGCAGGAAGAAGCACAGGAAAGTAGCCAGGAAGATTAATACAGTGTATAGGTTTGAGTAGCTGGAGGCCAGGATGGATCTTGAGCTCTGTTGTATCTTGGATGCCTAGAAGAAGTGTATGGTGATAGTGGAAGGTGGATCTAATAACAGATTGCACTACTTTGCAATCTTGCTGGGTTTAAACTGTTAGTTACATTTTGAGGATTAATGCAGAGTGTGAGCTCTTTGAGGCCAGGTTTAACACCTTAGTAATATTTACATCCTTTGAGCCTTACACTGTGACTTTCAAAAGTATTGCATGAAGGATATGGTCAGGACAGGATAAATGTGTGGTGATTGCCATTGTCCTTAGGGCAGCTGGAATGGTACTGGCTTTAATTTGTAACTCTTAACCAGTAACAAGCCCTTGTTTGTTATGGTAACCCTAAAATTTACTAGTAGCTTATCTTTAAGATTTACCTCAAATTTTATTCTGGAAAGTATTACATGACCTACTTGTTTAAGTACCTTGGTTTGTTTGCTGTTTTTAAAATTATTTATCATTCTGTGTATCCATTTTATAACACCACTATGACAGATTGTAATGACCTCTTTAATTATCTGCATGCTCCCACTTCCCTCGCTCCCAACTCCAAACTCCTTGATGGTGTGGTAAACATGCTACTCATCTAGGGTTACCCTCAATGTCTAGCAAAATGCTTAACAAATAATTAATGCTGCCAAAGCGAAAATTGCACCCAGATAGGCAAGGAAGACTTTATTTGAAGCTACTGCAATAGAGGAGAGAGGCCAAAACTCATTCTGATGTCAGCCCTACTGAGCCAAAGGGTAGGAGAGTTTTTAAGAGCTGGGTGGAAAGATAAACTTTTTCCTGTGTTCATGACAGAGGGTAGTTTTACAGCTTGGCATAAGTTAGGCTTCTGCCTTCCCACAGAAACTGAGAAATAGGGTTCTGTCTTGCTTGATGATTACATTTCAAAGGGATGGCTTGTAGGTCCTTGAGAAAGACATTCTTGGGTTGTAAAATTAGAAAGAGTCTTCTAAACAAATTACAACTCAAAGGGTTAGAGAAATAATTTATAATTGCAAGTTTTCTAAAGTAAATTAAGTAAAGGGAGTTCAAGGGCATAGAGTCAAGAAGCTTGTCTAAAGTCTAGTTAAGCTGAGGGGAACATTAAGGCCATTTTAGTCAGTGCTCACTCAGTAAGTTGTTGAATGAATGAACAAATGAATAAAGTTCATTCCTTAGGATCCTAATATTAAGTGTGTCATCTTATTGAAAAAGTAATATTAAAAGTAATTAGAGCAAATTAAAATAATATTTAAAAGCCTTCTTTTATCTCTTGTTGTTCATTTGATACTTCATTGTGTAAGTTCCATACCCCCCAAAATATATTACATGTTGAATATGCATAAGCTTTTAAAAATTTTTTTTAATTCCCCCATTTTTCAACTAGAGGCATCTTTATAAATCATTTCTTGCAGTGGAGCACATAATGATATATTAAATAACTTAAAAAAAATTTTTTTTTCAGAAACTGTTGTATTTTCAACATTTTTCTTCATTCTCAAATCAAAAACATTACATCAGACTCTGAAACATTATGTACAAACTTTCTCTGTGGTAGCTACAGCTATAAAATAGAAATAATAATGCTTTCTCTTCCTACGTTGATGGGTTGTTTATAAGGAGCAAATGAGAATGCGAAAGCACTTTAGAACTGTAAAAATAATTGTAGAAATGCAAGGATAAAATGAATAATGAACATATAAAGTCGATTATGGAGATATTTTTATTTTCTTTAATAATAATTTCTAAAGATATGATATGAAGACTCAGGCTATCTCCTAGGACATGGAAAATAATATTTGGTAACCATTACCTTAAAATTATTGGTAAGTCTGAGTTAGTGATATGTTTATTGAATTTTTCACAATCAATACAGTTAAAAATATTTCAAATATACTGATTAGTGGTCTCTCAAAACACTATAATTTCTAGAAGCATAATTATCAGGGAGATAGTGTCAAATGCTTGTTAAGATTACAGACTTTATTACTTGGATCCTGGTAGTCTATTTTCAAATCCCAGGTCTGCTACATTTCAGGTCTATAATCTTGAAAAAGTTATATGAACTCTCTAAGCCTCTGGTTTGTCATTTGTGAAGTAGGAAAAATATCTACCTCCTTTGGTTGGTGTGAGGATCAAATGGGATGGAATATGTAAGCCACTGACTGAGCACAGTGACTGACTCATAGGGTGGTCTCAAAACTTGTATAAAATACACACACACACACACACACACACACACACACACACACACACACTCTTATACATAATTAGACCTAAAACACATATATATAATCCTAACCTGTACAGATTAACTTTCGGTTATATGTCTTTGGAACTTCCAGTGGTCTTGAAACAGTTCATTTTTAAAAATTTAAATACCAGTGTTTATAAATCGTTACCACACAATCATTTGACGTATGTTTTCTGTTTCTCTAGAAATTTTGATGGTGCAGAAATTTTAGCAAGCCTCATATAATATATCATTAATTTTAAATTACTCTTGAAATAAAGATATTTACCAGACCATATTTGGAAAATGTATCAGAGGTACTATAGTACAGAAGCAATAATACTGGTTGGAGTTTTTGAGATACAGGCTTTTCATTTACCATCTGCCTTTGAGGAAGTCACTCATTTTCTAGAATCCCAGTTTACTGATCTGTAACCACTTAGATAATTAAAACCACCTGAAAGGATTCTTGTAAAGATCAAAGAGTTAATACATTTAAAAACACTTTATAAAATTTAAGAACTTGTTTAAGCCATCCCTCAGAAAAATGATGAACCCTCCTCAAAATTTGGTTTGGATGTCAAGACTGATGTTACTACGTACACACCAAGAGGGTATAAAAAGGTTTATGACTCACTTAAATGAGGTTTTCTGGGCAGAGCAAGACAGACTCCCAAGATGGTTAAAAAATGGCTTGAGAATGCAGGGAAAGGAGACTAGTAAGGGGTTTTTATGGTGGTTAGGCAATGGAGCTAGGGTGAGGGTCCCACGGTGCCAAATGTGGGAGTGCCTGGGATTATTTCTTATCAGCTTGTCCAGATGGGGGGCAGAAAGAGTGGGCCTTAAAAAGCTGTCAGCGACCACACATCAAAAGTAGAGACAAACTATTTGTTTAGCCAGTGCAGAATTATGAACTTTATTATTAAACTGTCAGTGCTGGTACTGTGGTGCTGTTTGCTGCTCCACAGCCACTTCCTTTCTTCCTCTTTGTTGAGAACTGATCTGCCACAATAGAGGCTGAAAATGAAAGCTGGCCAATGGGACCTGAGAGGAAGTCTGCTGGAGGGCTATTAGGAATGATTTTACTGTCTAATAAAAAGAGTTGCATAGGAGTCAAAATATCATCAGGATATTTTGTGATTCAAATTCACAATTGAATAAATTAATACAATTTAGATTTATTCAAGAACATTTCAGCATGAATCCAGAAAATCCAATGTGTTCCAAAAAGTCTAACCTGAGCAACTTAAGAGAAAGATAAGTAAACGAAGGCAAATATGATGTTTCTTTGTGGTATCAACTCATTTTAATAACAGTAGCTACAT
This sequence comes from Phocoena phocoena, assembly GCF_963924675.1. Classification (NCBI taxonomy): domain Eukaryota; kingdom Metazoa; phylum Chordata; class Mammalia; order Artiodactyla; family Phocoenidae; genus Phocoena; species Phocoena phocoena. The sequence goes on along the minus strand of NC_089223.1, from coordinate 61,788,708 downwards.
CCTGGGAATCAGACGATCTCATTGTTAGTAATAAAGTACTTTGATTGATAAAAGCACAATGAATTTCCAGTCACTTAATAAATATAAGTAGACTAGATACAAATTTTCAAAGTATGGAATCTGTGTGTGAAGCATTCTTGGCTGTGATCAGTTTAGATAGATTGATTTAAAGTATGACTCCTTTCTTTGAGAATCAGTACTTTAAAAAGGGGATTGTAGTAGGCAGAATAAAATGGCTCCCTAAAGATGCCAAACCAAAAGTCCAGAACCTGTGACCATGTTACATTACACTACATCACTTTGCAGTCAGTGAGGGAAAGAGAGTTTTAGGTACGAAGTCCTGCATTCTTCAAACACTATCACAGATTTGGCGGTCTAATTTCATCCTCATAATCTTAACCCTGATGTCATGGACAAACATAATTGTATTTAACTGACTTTATGGGTTTTGTCCCCCTGCCAGTCTTAGGTGGCATCATGAAGATATAACTTTTGAATATCTATCTGACAGTTTACCAACCAAAATTATTTATGTAAATAAAACAGCCTGCATTCTCATGGAATTATTTAAATGTATTGAGGAGAAAAGTATTATTTTCTTCCTCAATTGAAGCCCAGGAAGGTAAAGAATTTGTAGATCCTTCTTTGTTCTTAAATCCTAACATCAGCTTTTATATATTTTTAAATGTTAATTATTGGAAACAGACAAGCTGTGAATAAAAAGCTTCAACTGTTTTTTTTTTTTTAATTTAAAAATTTCCAAATATCTTTTCTACTTCAGAACCTCTTTTTAAAATTCTATCTTCTCCATTTTCCCTTTTTCTGTGTGACATTTGAGGGAGAAATGTTGAAAGCTAAAATGCTGTTTTGCTTCTTGGTAGTTGTAACTTCTACTGGGTATCCTTTGACAATACAATTATGTAATGATAATAAAAATGATAATGCATCATCATATACCTTAAGATTGTGTTTCTGATTTCTCCATCCAGTCATCTTGTTAAAGGGTTGACGTAAGTCAAGAAATCCATTTTTTTCCCTTCTGTTTCTTAATTCTCCATTTCTTAAATTACATGGCAACATTTCTGTGTTAAATGTTTGGAAAATTGTATACTTGTTTTTGCATGAATAAACAGGAAATGAGGCTGGCTCAGTTTTTCCTGAGGAATGGTCCCTGTCTTAGAGTCCCTTTCTAAGTATATATTGATCATTTTATAGTTATACAGGCAGCCATGCATAGCTGAAACATGATCGTATTAAAGTTGTTTCTTAGATATACAGTTTTGGCTGGTAAATTGCAATTCTGAAACCATATCTGTAAGTTACAGTATCTGTCTTAGAATGGCATAAAACCTGACATTTTATTTTATCATTTGGGTTACTTGTCCCTTGCCTTATAACCCTTATCATTAACAATGAGGTGAAGAAATAAGCAACTGATTTTCCCTACGAAAACCATAAATCTCATGTGCTTAGTTATCCCAGATATATTCTGAGAGAATTTATGACAAAATGATAAACTTGGAAAGTCCACGTTATGTCAAAAAATATTCGTAAAGGAAAACTTTCCAGTATTTTACTATTAAGTGATAAATCTGCATTCCTTGTGAACTTTAAACTACTGTAACTGTTAAGTGCCATGACTCCTTTGTATGAATCAAAGTGTCAGCACTATATTGGTATCTTTACATTCAGAAGATGTTATATACTTCTAGAAGTCATATTTCCTAGTCCTCACCTAGGAAATATGAGTCAAAATATATTTTGACTCCATTGCATACCATAAGAAACCATTTTTGATGTATCTGGATAATATACACCATTGTGGATGGTGGGATATGACTCCAGGTAGCTCATTTAATAATAATCGTAGCATATCTAAATTGTGCAGTTGGCTTGAGATAAGCATGTTGATACATAACATCTATTTTAAGAGACCAGTAAAATATGGGTAAACAGAGACCTTCTGTAACTATTGAAGAACATTATTATATTCCCAGGAGTAAAAACTGACTCACAGACACAGAATATGTAATTTGGAAAAGAGTGTTACAATTCTAATCCAATAAATCAATCCAGTTAAGTTCCACTGTAGCACTTATTCATCTCTGCCTTATAGCAGAGTTAGTCTTTTTTTTTTTTTTTTGCGGTACGTGGGCCTCTCACCGCCGTGGCCTCTCCCGCTGTGGAGCACAGGCTCCGGACGCCTAGGCTCAGCGGCCATGGCTCACGGACCCAGGCGCTCCGTGGCATGTGGGATCTTCCCGGACCGGGGCACAAACCCGTGTCCCCTGCATCGGCAGGCAGACCCTCCACCACTGTGCCACCAGGGAAGCCCCCAGAGTTAGTCATTTTATATGTCTCTCTCTTCTGCTAGACTACCACTAATTAAAGGGTATGTCATATGTATTTAAAAGCAAAGAACAGGTATTCAGTATATGATGTGAAATTAAATTGCTTAATGTAGGAGAGAAGAGAGAAAAGTTGGTGAAAGGTGAAAAAAATAGACTAAATTCAATTTGTGGTACTTGCCATTGATGCTTTATGTGCAAAAGACCACTGAAAGAAATTGGAGGTTATTACACATAGTACCAAGCACCTCACTTATTAGTAAGTCTCCTCTCTGACAGCGTCAACTACATAGAATCCAGATGCCTTGGACATATGCTCTTCTGTCAAGCATCTCGTTAGGGAAATGGGCCACTTTATTCTTGGTCTTTGTGTTTAATGTAGGGTTGATCTCACCTGCTAGGTCTAGGTATGAGAATACCCTGTACAACAAGGTCTGTGTAATCACAACACCTCAGAGACAGGTTCAGGAGTTCATGACTCAAGCAAAGTTGGTAAGAGACCTACTCAGAGGATTTTGTTAGAACTGTTAGAAAATAACATTCCTTTATTTCCTGGAATTATTACCTCTCCAAAAATTTAAGCCTAGAGCTGCCAGGGATCATCCTCACCATCTCACAGAAAGAATTTAGCCCATAAATAATCCAACGTGGGAAAAGTAGAGTAGAGCGAAAGTAGAGTAGAAAGAGATGCTCAGATGACTTGTTTAGATCATCCACTGAGTTCAGCAGCCCCTCTAGCCAGTTGTACCCAGAACTTTAGATTTATGATATTTGGAAACATAAGAAACCTAACCAATATTATAAATAGAAAATGGGCTTGTACTTACCAAGTAGCAGACCTTAAAATGTGGAATGTGCTGAATAGAGATAGATTGAATGGCAATGGAGATTTCCCTCCCAAGGCTTCAATATTGGCATATTTTTATATACATAATCGAAGTAGTCATCAAACTGCTACCTATTTTAGATAAAATGTCTTTTAAGGTTTTTATTTTAGGTCCCTAAAAATTGCCAGACTGTGAATAGCTTCATGTAAATGTGACTTGGTGAAATAGACATCACTCACAGGTGTTAGTCATCGAGCTAGAGGCAATAATTAGATAAAACTTGGGTTAGTTCCCTTTGTAGATAGAGTGTTTTGTACTTTTAATTCAAGTTGGGATAGTAGAGTTATGTCGAAACTAGAATTTTGAAATTCTGTGGGAAGAGAAGTGTGCATTCACAGTCAAAGTTTGGAATGTAGTGGACACAGTGACCACAATAACTATGTGAAGCCACGTTTCCACCATTTTCAAACCATGGCGCTCAAGGGAACCTGACTCACCCTGTGAGTTCAGGAAAAAGCATGAGGCACAGTCCTGACTATCAGAGTAAGATGGAGGTTAATTCAAGGATACGAATACAACCAAACCAGGCCAATCAGTGCCCACCTCAAAACATTTGCAGCATAAGAGCACTCTTCTTTTAAATTTTATTTTATTTATTTTTTATACAGCAGGTTCTTACTAGTTAACTGTTTAATACATATTAGTGTATACATGTCAATCCCAATCTCCCAGTTCATCCCACCACCACCACCACCTCTCCCCTATCCCGCCTTGCTGTCCATATGTTTGTTCTCTACATCTGTGTCTCTATTTCTGTCTTGCAAACCAGTGCATCTGTACCATTTTTCTAGATTCCACATATATGCTTTAATATATGATATTTGTTTTTCTCTTTCCGACTTACTTCACTCTGTATGACAGTCTCTAGGTCCATCCACACCTCTACAGATGACCCAATTTTGTTCCTTTTTATGGCTGAATAATATTCCATTGTATATATGTACCACTTCTTCTTTATCCATTCATCTGTCGATGGGCATTTAGGTTGCTTCCATGACCTGGCTATTGTAAATAGTGATGCAGTGAACATTGGGGTGCATGTGTCTTTTTGAATTATTTTATGCCCAGTAGTAGAATTGCTGGGTCATATGGTAATTCTATTTTTAGTTTTTTAAGGAACCTCCGTACTGTTTTCCATAGTGGCTGTATCAATTTACATTCCCACCAACAGTGCAAGGGGGTTCTCTTTTCTCCACACCTTCCCCAGCATTTGTTGTTTCTAGATTTTCTGATGATGACCCTTCTAAGTGGTGTGAGGTGATACCACATTGTAGTTTTGATTTACATTGCTCTAATAATTAGTGATGTTGAGCAGCTTTTCATGTGCCTCTTGGCTATCTTATGTCTTCTTTGGACAGATGTCTATTTAGGTCTTCTGTGCATTTTTTGATTGGGTTGTTGGTTTCTTTAATATTGAGCTGCATGAGCTGTTTATATACTTTGGAGATTAACCCTTTCTCCATTGATTAATTTGTAAAAATTTTCTCCCATTCTGAGGGTTGTCTTTTCATCTTGTTTATAATATGCTGTGCAAAAGCTTTTAAGTTTCATTAGGTCCCATTTCTATATTATTATTTTTATTTCCATTAATCTAGGAGGTGGGTCAAAAAAGATCTTGCTATGATTTATGTCAAAGAGTGTTCCGCCTGTGTTTTCCTCTAAGAGTTTTATAGTGTCCGGTCTTAGATTTAGGTCCTGAATCCATTTTAAGTTTATTTTTGTGTATGGTGTTACAGAGTGTTCTAATTTCATTCTTTTTTTTTTTTTTTTTTTAATTTCATTCTTTTACATGTAACTGTCAGGTTCTCCCAGCACCACTTACTGAAGAGACTGTCTTTTCTTTATTGTATATCCTTGCCTCCTTTGTCATAGATTAGTTGATCATAGGTGCATGGGTTTATCTCTGGGCTTTCTATCCTATTCCATTGATCTATATTTCTGATTTTGTGCCAGTACCATATTGTCTTGATTACTGTAGCTTTGTAGCATAGTCTGAAGTCAGGGATTCTGATTCCTCCAGCTCTGTTTTTTTCCCTCAAGTTTGCTTTGGCTATTTGGGGTCTTTTGTGTCTCCATACAAATTTTAAGATTTTTTGTTATAGTTCTGTAAAAAATGCCATTGGTAGTTTGATAGGGATTGCATTGAATCTGTAGATTGCATTGGGTAGTGTAGTCATTTTCAAAATATTGATTCTTCCAATCCAAGAATATGGTATATCTCTCCATCTGTTTGTGTCATCTTTGATTTCTTTCAAGAGTGTCTTATAATTTTCTGAGTACAGGTCTTTTACCTCCTTAGGTAGATTCATTCCTAGGTATTTTATTCTTTTTGTTGCAGTGGTGAATGGGGTTATTTCCTTAATTTCTCTTTCTGATCTTTTGTTGTTAGTGTATAGGAATGCAAGAGATTTCTGTGCATTACTTTTGTATCCTGCTACTTTACCAAATTTATTGATTAGCTCTAGTAGTTTTCTGGTGGCATCTTTATGATTCTCTATGTATAGTATCATATCATCTGCAAACAGTGACAGTTTTACTTCTTTTCTGATTTGGATTCCTTTTGTTTCTTTTTCTTCTCTAATTGCCATGGCTACGACTTCCAAAACTATGTTGAATAAAAGTGGTGAGAGTGGACATCCTTGTCTTGTTCCTGATCTTAGAGGAAATGCTTTCTGTTTTTCACCATTGAGAATGATGTTTGCTGTAGGTTTGTCATATATGACCTTTATTATATTGAGGTAGGTTCCATCTGTGTCCACTTTCTGGAGAGTTTTTATCATAAATGGGTGTTGAATTTTGTCAAAAGCTTTTTCTGCATCTATTGAGATGATCATATAGTTTTTATCCTTCAGTTTGTTAATATGGTACATTATGTTGATTGATTTGAGTATATTGAAGAATCCTTGCATCCCTGGGATAAATCCCACTTGATCATGGTGCATGATCCTTTTAATGTGTTGTTGGATTCTGTTTGCTACTCTTTTGTTGGGGATTTTTGCATCTATATTCATCAGTGATATTGGTGTGTAATTTTCTCTTTTTGTAGTATCTTTGTCTGGTGTTGCTGTCAGTGTGATGGTGGCCTCATAGAATGAGTTTGGGAGTGTTCCTTCCTCTGCAATTTTTTGGAAGAGTTTGAGAAGGCTGGGTGTTAGCTCTTCTCTAAATGTTTGATAGAATTCACCTGTGAAGCCATCTGGTCCTGGACTTCTGTTTGTTGGTCACAGTTTCAATTTCATTACTTGTGATTGGTCTGTTCATATTTTCTATTTCTTCCTGGTTCAGTCTTAGAAGGTTATAACTTTTTAAGTATTTGTCCATTTCTTCAAGGTTGTCTATTTTATTGTCATAGTGTTGCTTGTAGTCATCTCTTATCATGCTTTGTATTTCTGTGGTGTCCGTTGTAACTTCTCCTTTTTCATTTCTGATTTTATTGGTTTGAGTCCTCTCCCTCTTTTTCTTGTTGAGTCTGGCTAAAGGTTTTTCAATCTTGTTTATCTTCTCAAAGAAACAGCTTTTAGTTTTATTGGTCTTTGCTATTGTTTTGTTTGTTTCTATTTCATTTATTTCTGATCTGATCTTTATGATTTCTTTCTGTCTACTAACTTTAGGTTTTGTTTGTTCTTCTTTCTCTTGTTCCTTTAGGTGTAAGGTTAGATTGTTTATTTGAGATTTTTCTTGTTTCTTGAGGTAGGATTGTATTGCTTTAAACTTCCCTCTTAGAACTGCTTTTGCTGCATCCCATAGGTTTTGGATCATCGTGTTTTCATTGCCATTTGTCTTTAGATATTTTTTGATTTCCTCTTTGTTTTCTTCAGTGACTGCTTGGTTATTTAGTAAAGTATTGTTTAGCCTCCATGTGTTTGTGTTTTGTATGTTTTTTTCCCTGTAATTGATTTCTAATCTCATAGCTTGTGGTCAGAAAAGATGCTTGAAATGATTTCAATTTTCTTAAATTTACTGAGGCTTGATTTGTGACCCAAGATGTGATCTATCCTGGAGAATGTTCCATGTGCAATTGAGAAGAAAGTGTAATCTGCTATTTTGGGTGGATGTTCTATAAATATCAATTCAATCTGTCTGGTCTATTGTGTCATTTAAAGCTTGTGTTTCCTTAATAATTTTCTGTCTGGATGCTCTGTCCATTGGTGTAAGTGATGTGTTAAAGTCCCCTACTGTTATTGTGTTACTGTTGATTTCCTCTTTTATAGCTGTTAACATTTGCCCTATGTATTGAGGGTCTCCAATGTTGGGTGCATATATATTTATAATTGTTATATTTCTTGTTGGTTTGATTTGTTGATCATTATGTAATGTCCATCCTTGTAACCTTCTATATTTTAAAGTCTATTTTATCTGATATGAGTATTGCTACTCCAGCTTTCTTTTGATTTCAATTTGCATGGAATATCTTTTTCCATCCCCTCACTTTCAGTCTGTATGTGTCCCCAAGTCTGAAGTGGTTCTCTTGTAGACAGCATACATATGGGACTTGTTTTTGTATCCATTCAGCAAGCCTGTGTCTTTTTGTTGCAGCATTTATTCCATTCACATTTAAGGTAATTATCAATATGTATGTTCCCATTGCCATTTTCTTAATTTTTGGGGGGTTTGTTTCTGTAGGTCCTTTTCTTCTCTTGTGTTTCCTACTCAGAGAAGTTCCTTTAGCATTTGTTGTAAAGCTGGTTTGGTAGTGCTGAATTCTCTTAGTTTTTGCTTGTCTGTAAAGCTTTTGATTTCTCCACCAAATCTGAATGAGACCCTTGCCGGGTAGAGTAATCTTGGGTGTAGGTTCTTCCCTTTCATCACTTTAAATATATCATGCCACTCCCTTCTGGCTTATAGAGTTTCTGCTGAGAAATCAGCGGTTAACCTTATGGGAGTTCCCTTGTATGTTGTCATTTTTCCCTTGTTCCTTTCAATAATTTTTCTTTGTCTTTAATCTTGTCAGTTTGATTACTGTGTGTCTCAGTGTATTTCTCCTTGGGTTTATCCTACCTGGAGCTCTCTGCACTTCCGGGACTTGGGTGGCTATTTCCTGGTCCGTGTTAGGGAAATTTTCAACTATAATCTCTTCAAATATTTTCTCGGGTCTTTTCCCTCTCTCTTCTCCTTCTGGGACCCCTGTAATGTGAATTTTGTTGAGTTTAATGCTGTCCTAGAAGTCTCTTCGGCTGTCTTCATTTCTTTTCATTCTTTTTTCTTTATTCTGTTCCATTGCAGTGAATTCTACCATTCTGTCTTCCAGGTCACTTATCCACTCTTCTGCCTCAGTTATTCTGCTGTTGATTCCTTGTAGTATATTTTTCATTTCCATTATCATACTTTTCATCTCTGTTTGTTTGTTCTTTAATTCTTCTATGTGTTTGTTCTTCAGTTCTTCTAGATCTTTGTTAAACATTTCTTGCATCTTCTTGATCTTTGCCTCCATTCTTTTTCCGAGGTCCTGGATCATCTTCACGATCATTATTCTGAATTCTTTTTCTGTAATGTTGCTTATCTCTAATTCATTTAGTTGTTTTTTAGGGATTTTATCTTGTTCCTTCATCTGGGACATATTCCTCTGCCTTTTCATTTTGTCTGTCTTTCTGTGAATGTGGCTTTTGTTCCACAGGCTGCAGAATTGTAGTTCTTCTTGCTTCTGCTGTCTGCCCTCTGGCGGATGAGGCTATCTAAAAGGCTTGTGGAAGCTTCCTGATGGGAGGGACTGGCAGTGGATAGTGCTAGGTGTTGGTTGTTGCTCTGGTGGGCAGAGCTCAGTAAAACTTTAATCCTCTTGTCTGCTGATGGGTGGGGCTAGGTTCCCTCCCTGTTAGTTTTTTGCCCTGAGTCGACCCAGCACTGGCGCTTACCTGGCTCTTTGGTGGGGCCAATGGTATACTCTGGGAGGGCTCACACCAAGGAGTACTTCCCAGAACTTCTGCTAGTGTTCTTGTCCTTGCGGTGAGCCATAGTTACTCCCTGCCTCTGCAGGAGACCCTCCAATACTAGCAGGTATGTCTGGTTCAGTCTCCCATGGGGTCACCGCTCCTTCCCCTGGGTCCTGGTGTGCACACTACTTTGTGTGTGCCCTCCACGATTGGAGTCTCTGCTTATCCCAGTCCTGTCGAAGTCCCGCAATCAAATCCTGCTAGCCTTCAACGTCTGATTCTCTGGGAATTCCTCCTCCTGTTGCCAGACCCCCATGTTGGGAAGCTTGGTGTGGGACTCAGAACCTTCACTCCAGTGGATGGACCTCTGTGGTATAAGTGTTCTCCAGTTTGTGAGTCACTTACCCAACGGCCATGGGATTTGATTTTATTGTGCTTGTGCCCCTCCTACCATCTAATTGCAGCTTCTCCCCTTTCCTTGGATGTGGGGCATCTTTTTTGGTGCATTCCAGTGTCCTCCCATCAATGATTGTTCAGGAGTGAGAAGAGCACTCTTTTTCATCCTGCTGTTAGCTAAGCTGCTGGTGACTACTTTTACAAATGTGAAGAAAGCCTATTTGAAAGTGAAAACAAAACAAGAAATCAGAGCTGAAAATGGAAAAAAAATGATGGTGAAAGAGAGAGAGGAAAGAAGAAAATGAAGGACGGGAGGAAGGGAGGAAAGGATGAAGGAAGGGAGGGAGGGAGGACAAAGAGGAAACCTTTCAGTATTCTTGGATCCAGTTTTTATTGAGGCTAGACGTATTTCTGGTATTCTCTACAATGTGAGTCAATAAATTGTCTTTGGCCTAGTCAACTTTGAGTCAAAAATAAAATTGAGTTGTATTTCTGTTATTTGCAACCAAGAGAGTAGTTACAAAGATCACATTTTAAGAGACAGATTTCCAGGTAGATAAAAGAAATATCAAAAGGTTCAACTTTAGAAGCTCATGTGTTTCTCTCATGTGAAAAAAACCTTAGATCTTAATCCACAGCCAATACGATAGTATAATTTTGCAAGCAATTCCAACAAATTTGGTTTTTTGAGTTTTCAGCTTTAAGAAGATAAAATCCAGCTGATTTGTTATAGGGAAAATGCTATGGACAGGCATATTAATGACAGTAAGTTATAACTGACTGCATGATATGAAAGGAAAGATATAAAATCTGTGAAAATTTTACACAAATACTAGAAAAATCTATAGTTATATAAGGACAACTAAAATATGAATAAAGGACTTACAATGAGTGCCATTTATTGAGACATAATCAGTTAATTTTATTGTTACCTAATTTAGTTCTCATAACCATTCTGTGAGGTAGGTGTGATTATGTTTCCTGTTCTCCAAATTGGAAGCTGACTCTCACAGAGGTGGCCTTAATCATCATATATTGCTGGTGAATTAGTTAGGGTAATACAGGTGAAGCTCTAGTAACAAATACATCTCAACATTTCTGTGGCTTAACCCTATAAGTCCTTGCAGGACATTTGGTCCTCTCCAAAACATCCATAAGACATTTGGTTTATGCCAAAACTTCTGTGATATTTCATCGTATCCAAAACCATTTGGCATGGACCAAATATGCTCATGTATGTTTTGGATAGGACCAAATTTTTACACCTTTTGGCATGAACCAAATGTCTTATGTACATTTTGGACAGGACCAAATGATTACTAACCCTGTAAGTGTATTTCTTGCGTAACAGTTTTGAGCAGATAATAAGGTCTGCAGAGTAGCTCTCCTCTCTGCTATCCTTGGTACTTGACTTTGAACGTCACAGTCACAGAAAATAGAGAGACCATGGAGGAGCCTGTGAGGGAAGATTTTATGGACCAGATCTTGAAGTGGCACATACCATTTCCATGATATTCCATGCACAGAACTTACTGCAAGGGAGGCTGCTTTATGTTGCCTAGCTGTGGGCTCAAAAAAGAACGAACCATTTTTAACAGATAGCTAGAGGTATTGCCTTCCTTGTTTACTTTAAAAATTTTAGTTAATATAGTGTTAATACAATTACAGAGAAAGGTACACTGGAAAAAGAAGAAAACAACCATAAAAAACTTTAAAATAAATCCCTTTTAAGACACTAGAAACTAGAACAAGTTCCTGTATGGATAATTGTCAAAAGTAAAGATAGGGTAAAACTGAAAATTCCCAAAGGAAAAATTATTATTAAGTTGATTATGTTTTCACATTTCAGAAGATCAATAAAGTTTTAGAAGGAGCATGGGATTTGAAATCAAAGAGAACTGGGTTTAAATTCTAGCTTGAACATTAACTAACCATTTGATATTGGATAGCTATCATCTCTGAGCTTGGGTACATTAATGGGTAGAATACATACCAAATAAAATTTTTATAAAGACTGAAGTTGATATAAATAAAGGATCATTATGTGTTAATTGCTACTCTTAACATTGTTGTGTAAAAAAAAAATTAAGTAGCTAGTTCATTTTAATTGTATTTCCCTGTTTAAAATGCTCAGCTGTGGATTTTTATATTTCCCCTGTAGTACAGAATTTACCTTGAGCTGGGATTTGGGGGGAGGGAGTGATGTGGTGAACAAGTAGTTTTAGATGGAAAAAGCAAAGGACTGTAGGGGCAGAGAATGAGGTGGATCAGGGGTGTGTTTTGTCCTCTAAAGCCACATAAAATTCATGTGACTACTCTTTAAATTTCTGTGGTGGACTAAATTATTTGTTGTGTTTTTAGATTCACTGCATTAAGTGGCTTGAAAGCTTGGTTTTCTCACTTTCTTGGAATCCAATCTCATATAGTGTTTATGGGAGTATTTATTTGTCCATCAGGATTTCAGCAAGAGTAAATACTGTGAGAATAAAAGCTAATTAGAATAAAACAAACCATCACTAACTCCCCAACAATAATAAAAATTAAGCTTAACTATGGACCTCAGCTGTCCTTGAAGATTTAATTTGCTTTTTCTAATTCTTTCTAGTTACCTTATTTTTGGTATCTGCATTACTAATTGTGAAATACTGAAGTAATGCTTTGAGGTATAAATCTTTATAGTTTCATTATCTCTAGCATAGAGCATAATGCCTTATATGAAGCAGATTTTGCATGTACTTATGTATGTATGTATGTGTATTCAGTGTTTAATGTACTCAGCCTATATCTCAGAAAATGTGAGACTGAAGAAATGCAAACACAGTATGTGGTTAATTGGTTGCTTTTAAAAATAATGTATTCATTTACTTTCATTGTTATCTTTTAGCACATTAAACTCCCTTGACCAGAAGTGTTCTTTCTTACTTTCTAGTTGGTAACCAGGCATTCATCCATTCATTCATTTATTCATAATTAATTCATTTATTTAGCATAGAACCCTTTTCTCCTCACCATTTTCTCTTCAATGACTCTTATTTATCTTTCAAGTCTCAGAGTATAGGTTTCTCCTTCTGGAAAACCTTCCCTTATCCCAAATTCAGGAGAAATATTCTTTTTTTTTTTTTTTAACATCTTTATTGGAGTATAATTGCTTTACAATGGTGTGTAAGTCTCTGCGGTATAACAAAGTGAATCAGCTATACATACACATCTATCCCCATGTCACCTCCCTCTTGTGTCTCCCTCCCACCCTCCCTATCCCACCCCTCTAGGTTGTCAAAAAGCATGGAGCTAATCTCCCTGTGCTATGCAGCTGCTTCCCACTAGCTATCTATTTTACATTTGGTAGTATATATATGTCAGTGCCACTCTCTCACTTTGTCCCAGCTTACCCTTCCCCCTTCCCGTGTCCTCAAGTCCATTATCTACGTCTGTGTCTTTATTCCTGCCCCTCGGTTCATCAGAACCATTTTTTTTTTAGATTCCATATATATGTGTTAGCATACGGTACTTGTTTTTCTCTTTCTGACTTACTTCACTCTGTATGACAGACTCTAGGTCTATCCACCTCATTACAAATAACTCAATTTCGTTTCTTTTTATGGCTGAGTAATATTCCATTGTATATATGTGCCACATCTTCTTTATCCATTCATCCGATGATGGACACTTAGGTTGTTTCCATCTCCAGGCTATTGTAAATAGAGCTGCAATGAATATTTTGGTACATGACTCTTTTTGAATTATGGTTTTCTCAGGGTATATGCCCAGTAGTGGGATTGCTGGGTCATATGGTAGTTCTATTTTTTTGTTTTTAAAGGAACCTCCATACTGTTCTCCATAGTGACTGTATCAATTTACATTCCCACCAACAGCGCAAGAGGGTTCCCTTTTCTCCACACCCTCTCCAGCATTTATTTTTTGTAGTTTTTTGTTGATGGCCATTCTGACTGGTGTGAGGTTATACCTCATTGTGGTTTTGATTTGCATTTCTCTAATGATTGGTGATGTTGAGTATCTTTTCATGTTTGTTGGCAATCTGTATGTTTTCTTTGGAGAAATGTCTATTTAGGTCTTCTGCCCGTTTTTGGATTGGGTTGTTTGGTTTTTTGATATTGAGCTGCATGAGCTGCTTGTATATTTTGGAGATTAATCCTTTATCTGTTGATTCATTTGCAAATATTTTCTCCCATTCTGAGGGTTGTGTTTTAGTCTTGTTTATGGTTTCCTTTGCTGTGCAAAAGCTTTTAAGTTTCATTAGGTCCCATTTGTTTACTTTTGTTTTTATTTCCATTTCTCTAGGAGGTGGGTCAAAAAGGATCTTGCTGTGATTTATGTCATAGAATGTTCTGCCTGTGTTTTCCTCTAAGACTTTTATAGTGTCTGGCCTTACCTTTAGGTCTTTAATCCATTTTGAGTTTATTTTTGTGTATGATGTTAGGAAGTGCTCTAATTTCATTCTTTTATATGTAGCTGTCCAGTTTTCTGAGCACCACTTATTGAAGAGGCTGTCTTTTCTCATATTCTTTTTTAATTTGATAGAGCTGAGTAGTTCCTCTGTTAAACCATACTGCATTTGCATATTTGTCTCTTCTCATATTAAATTCAGTAAAGAAATCAACAACCAAAATTATTAAAAAGATACCATTCTTTGCTCACTATTTCTCAAAGAATGCCAACTCTAATTTTTAACCCAAAGCAATAGTTCTTAAAATTGTTTTCCATAGTAGGTGCCCTTGAAGCTTCTCTCCAGGCCCTATTTTTCCTTCCTCACCAAAAGTACTTCCCCAAATTGAGGCCAAAGTACTCTTGGCTCTTTCACCCCTCCTGTCACCTACCTGGGCCTATGGTTTACTTTTCTTCCTTCTTCAGTATGATATCTTCCCATGCAGTGCTCTGCTCAGAGCAGTGTGCAGATTCATACTGATCCTAGAAATAAATGTATGGTGCCAACAGAAATGAGAAAAGTACAGAAACTGAAAGGAAACACTTAGAATCCTTTATAGCGTATTGATGAGTTGTTTTGTGTGATGAATCTAGTAACAAAACATGAACTTGAATTTTGTCTTTTTTAATTTCATTTTTATATTACTTTATTTTTATTGTATTTAAAAATTATATTGGTGTTTGATGAATTGGGAAAAAGCTAGTCCTTCAGCACAGTTTGAGAAACATTGTTCTAGTTTCTTTAGGAGTTGATATACAATGTATTTAACTACCTTTACAGCACATATACCATCTAATTGGAATGGAAGCCAAAACAAACCATGTTTTTTGCCTTCTGAACAAGTGTTTGAATATCATCCCCACCTCTCCTAGAGGTCTCTCTTTCCTGATTTCCCCAGTCCTATAAAACAGCTCAGGAACAAAGCAAGCCTTTACATGGTGAGGCAGCAGGAGAGGCCAAGAAGCCAAAGACAAAGTCCTCCTTTGCAGCCTGCTAAAAGTCTAAGGAGGGTGGCAGGCAAGAGAGGTAGAAAGGGTCAGAGGCTAGGGTTTGTCAAGTACATATAATTTAACATCTTTTCTTCTATACCTATTACAAAATATAAAATTATTTTAGAGGAAAAGGACCGAAGACCTGATATACATTTATATATGAGGTTAATTTCTTTTGTTACGGATTTGAAATTTCAGTTTTTTAAGAGATAATAGCAGATATCCAAAGGGAAGGATGTTAAGAAAGATAATGCAGGAAGATAAGAAGAGATATTGAGTTTAAAAATGACTTTATTAGACACTTTGTGCTTCATTATAAAGATTTTGAATAAGACCATAGAAATCAAGATGGAAAGAAGGAAACTTCTGTTTAAGTTAGGTTACTTTTCATGTGTCTATTATTATCCATTTTATTTGATTGTGTCTGATTTTATAACAAAAATTCCACAAATGCTCTAGCTACTGCTGTACTTTTAATCCAAACACGCTATATATTCTACTTTAAAACAATTTCTTTAATGGTCTATTGAGCTACTTAAATTCTTAGATGGCAGTGTTTCTAAAAATAAAATGTTTATGAGATAAATTGTCTTGAGAGATATGTATTCGTTAGGCCATTTGCATCCCATTTTGAAAATGGCTTCAGGTTGGCTTTCTGCCTCCTCCTTTGTTTTCTAAAGGCATTGCCTTGGGACCCACATACTTTGCTTTCTCAAAGCTTTGATTATACAGGAAATACTTTGCATTATTTAGGAAGGCATTTAAAAATAACATGGTTAGCCACCTTCCTTCTAGCATCAGTAATCTCTTCCTTTTGCTCACATCATCCTTAGATTTCACATGTTGATTCATGTGATAAATTGATCATTTTATGAGGTAAGTAGGCTGTATAAACCATTCTTCACTCATATACGCTGGCTACATCTTTCTCTTCCATTCATATTTACTGCTTAAAATATCATCACATTCAGATAGCTCTCAAATCACCTTCAGTTGTAAGCATTCTCCTTGTTGACAATCTCAATTGTCAAGAGCCTAATGAATACTTTTACTTGCATATACCTGGGTTCCTTAAACATAGTACATTTGAAATGAAATGAATTTTCTCTACCCACTCTCATTCTCATCCCTGATGGAATAATTTACTCTTTTTTATTGTCATTATTTTTATTAGTGGTGACACCAATCTTCCAGTTGCCTGGGATACAATATCTTATCCTTCTCCCTTTCCCCTTTATGTGATTAGTCACTAAATCATGATTTTAGCTCAAAAATATCTTTTGTATCTTATCTCATCTTTTCTCTTCTTACTTCTCTTCCTTGGGCCTGCACTTTACTTCTTACATTAAATTTCTTGCCATCAATTTCACTCCCCATTCTACCACTAATATTTTCTTTCTGAATCACAGGTTGGTTCATAATGACCTTTCCTCATCTCAAAAATCTTCCAGTTTTCTACTACTTGCAGAATAAATCTAAACTCTTTTGCATGGAATTCAAGGCCTTTCAAGATATGTGGCTTAATATAAATAAGAACCTCACTGAATTCAGTATATTCCTCATTTCTAGGACTTGCCCTTTCACATGTCTCTATCTTTTGGAATATTTTTCTTTTTAATTCTTTTGTTCACGTATCATTGTTCTCCTAAACTTTCAGTTTACCTGAATCGCTTCCTTATTTCCTGTACCTAGGAGGCTCATTCCTGTGAAATCCTAGGGTAATTGGTTTGTATCGCTGCTTTGCTTTGGCTTTATTACAAATATAGTGTAGTTTTATCAGAGATTCATTTAACTTAATCACCTATATATGTGCTCAGAATTTCAATAGTACTGTTGAATCTACCTCTACCTGCCATACGTTTCAAAGAAAGCATGAGTTGAAAGTCATAGATTTTGAGTTCTCCATATTGGTCTCAGTTCCCACAGGCTTTTGGTAACAGTATCTTGCTGAGTTATGGCCTGATGTGGTCCTTGTTTGGAAGAATGTAGCATATTTTGTGTATTTTAACAATGTCCCAAAATACTAGTCAAATGGTAAAGAAATAATTTTCTTTTTTTTTTTTGTGGTACGCGGGCCTCTCACTGCTGTGGCGTCTCCCGCAGCGGAGCACAGGCTCCGGACGCGCAGGCTCAGCGGCCATGACTCACGGGGTACAGCCGCTCTGCGGCAGGTGGGATCTTCCCGGACCGGGGCACGAACCCGCGTTCCCTGCATCGGCAGGAGGACTCTCAACCTCTGCACCACCAGGGAAGCCCAAGAAATAATTCTTACTAGCTTATTCCTTCTCAGCCTGTGCTGGACTGATTTAGAGATGTATGTTCATTTCCAGTGTGGCATTTTCCTAAGGAGATTTTTGATTTTTGAATATGAAGCAAATCTGCAAACTTTTAGGTTTTAAACTTTTAGTTTTAGAGTTTTGAGTTTCCTGTGGGCATATGTATGTCATTTGTTTCCTTTTTAGTACATATCACATTGCTCTACTCATAGTGTTTAGGGCATGCTCTTTAAGCTAGATTTATTTTGGCTGTGTCTAAACAACATGGGCCTCAGAGAGAGCAAATAGTCTCAAGTAATATTAGGATTCTTCTATTCTGCTGTTTTTGTTGTATGGTAGGAATTCTATATATCCTCTCCTTTAACACTTCATGATCAATTGAAACATTCTACAGGAAGTCCTTACTACTGCTTTTGTGAATTACTAGAATTGGTAAGAATATTAACTTCTTGTTTCAGTAAGTAAAAGTGCTGGGCTGATCTGATTGGATTTGCTTGAAATTTAAGGAGAAGAAAGTTCACCTCAGCCCTCCAAAGACTCAGAAAACAGTGTCAAGTGGCTCACAAATGTGGTGAGTTTGTGTCATGTGGATTCAGACTCACAAATTATAGTTAACTGTGACTTCCAGGCATTTTCAGTGCTTTTAGTTTGATCAAGAAAACAGTGGTTTAATGTATTTACATGAATATATATACATATATGTATATAACTTTATATATGACATATACATATAACCATATAACATTATTACATTTTAGAAATAATAAACTCTCCTTTTCTATGATGTTGTGACATTTTAATGCCTTTGCAGGAAAAAATGACATAGAGTCTTCTGCAAGTTATAGCATTTCATTTTTACACTTTAGAGATTTCATCTTTTGATGGAATCCTTTTTATAACCTGAATAATGTAAGGTTATGTTGTCTCTCATTCCACCTTTGATCATCCTCTCAGCAGAGAAAGGCTAATGTCATCATCATTAAGCTCTGGAAGAATTTCCTGCTGGTTTTTTAGATAATCACAATATTTTTAATTTTATGAAAAGCATGAAAGAAGTTTCTACTTCTCTCTCTTATTTCTTATATTGAGTGTTTGGGTTGGAGTCAAAAAGGAGTAATAAAATAAGGATCCTGAATAAAGCAATCTTAACTATCTTTCTAAATTAAACTTTCTCCCAGAAGTATTGTCTCATGTGATTTCTGGATAGACCTCTGCCAGAAAATGAGGCTTTGGAGTTAAGAACCAGGTTAGATGTTTATCTAAATTGTCATATTTCAACTAGATCTTTAAACCTCATCGTGGATAGCGAAGTACAGTAGCTACCAGAAATCTAGCCTGAAACTGAAAGCTTATTTTTTTTAGTGTTTGGCTTGCTATCCTGCCTAATATTTTCTACCACCATTCACATTCCAATTAAGCTATTGAGAATAGATTTCAGTTCTATTATGTTAATGCTATAGTTTGGGTAGAGCTTTTTCATAATTGGAATATGATAAATACTATATGAAATTATTTCATTTATGCAAAGCATATCTGCTATGCTTATATCAATGTCAAGGAATATTATTAGTATCTGGACTGCTCTAGAATGATGGTGGAATCTGAATAATTAATTGTCTGCTGAAAGGTCAGCTTGGTTGTCTCCACAAACGTTTAGGAAGGCACATTATGTTTCAGTCATAAAGTACTTAACCATAGCTTTGACTGTTTATTTCTTACTGCCATTATATGAGGTCAGGAAGAATTATCTTTGTTGCTGTGACTCTATGAATAGAGGAATTGAAGGATATGAAAATAGATGGATACTGTGCTTAAGCCAGTTACCCAAAGTTATAACCAAGGTCACAGATACAATAGAGATCTGAAATTACATGTCTAAGCCCCTGTGTGTTGTTTCATTGTTCAATCAAAGGAGGCAGATTACTTCTTAGATATGGTATGTTTGCAATTTTTGGCTTGGAACAAAACAATATCTTATATTTATATAGCACCTTTAAATTTCATCTCATCCAGTCATTCAGCAAATACTTCTTTAGTGTCTACTATGTGAACTGCTCTGTGAAGGAGTGTGTACATGACAATGTCATATTTTCTGTCTTTAAGGAGCTTCATATACATAATTCATCTTAATATAAGAAATAAAGGAGGGGAAAGACACAATAACCATTGAAAGGAAGCATTGAATCAAAGGTCAAAGGGCAGAAGTTGATTTTAAATCTTTTAAATCTTTCTTTGCTTTCCTAAGTTCAGACATAGGCCTGAGGCCACAGTGTGTAGCCACCTGGACAGCAAGTGATTTGGCATGCCTTTGAATTAATAATCTTTAAGTATTTGTTTAACATTTATTTGAGTAGATAAGAAATGTTAATTTCCTATTTACTAAATTTATAAATCTTTTTTAGTTTCAAAATAAGCAATTTATAACTTGCTAGGATGAATGAATCTTGGTTCAGAGTCTCAGATGTGAGATTTAATGTTTTAAATTCATCCATTTAATTTTTGCTTTTGAACCCTTGGTTAGTGCTATACTGATGAAAAACTTTGGGCCTTCCATGAGTTCCTGCCATCCTAGGGTCATGTCATAGTGACAAGAGAGGGATAGAGTATATTAAGTTCTCAAGTACTGCTACAAACTGAGTACCAATAAAAGAAATGGAAAAAAAGTAGGAGCAAAGTGTGCACAGATTAATATCTCAGAATATTATTTCAGGCACATTCTCTTTCAGTAAATTGTTGTGTAGTCATCAAGTATTTTCATCTAGGTTCATTTTCTCAGAGCTGTCCAAGAAGATCAGACATGACTTCTTATCCCAGGAAAGTAACTAGCAGGTTTTGCAAGACTAATAGAGTTGAGTAGGTTCCTCAGCAGGAGATGCAGCCCCGTTTCCCCATGAGATCCTCTTTCCTCCCAGCCTTGGGCCTCTACTCTTACCCCTCTTCAGAGAGCCAGGCACAGGCAAGCAGAATTCCCCTTGCAGGACTGGAAGATAAACAACTATCTGTGGTTTAAAGCCATCCATGTGGGAATTTTAGGTGTTAAGATGACAAAGGCATTATCACTTACCTAAAACCCTACTGTCATCTCTTTCTTTTAATATCCCACCAACTGTCTGGACTTCTTAGTCTGAGCTGTCACCCCAGGCCGCATCAGCTCTGTCTAAATTTGCCCACAAAGAGTTCTGGAAAAGGAGGAGAGCTCTCAGTCAAGTGACCAAGTCCTTATACCTCCACATTTCATCATGAGTGGGCATTTCTGACTCTTTCACTTCCTGGCCCATGTCACTATTATCTTGCATGATGGAGAAACTGGAGTGGAATGTCACTAGATCATTATGGAATTAGAGAGGCTCCATTCCTGTTCCACCTCTGGATTCCTGAGACCACCCCTAAAAGCCTTAACTTCCATGTCATTAGATGTGACCCCTGACCCCTGTGTACAGCCCATTATGCAGTGTTCTTCTACTCCATGGGCAACTCAAAGAGGAGTCCTTCCATTTTACTAGTTGCTAGTTGCTGCCCTAGTATGTTCATCCTCTAAGGCTCTCTCTACAAAGAGAGCTGCCTGACCTGAGAGGGTGAAACCAAAACTTACAGAAAAGAAGGGAAACAAAAACTTGCTAACAAGGGAAATAAAAAAATACTGTAGGTTTTGGTTTCTCTTCCATATTCTTTGGTAATTTCCTTAAATACACAATTTCATTGGAAGACATATCAAAGGGCTTAATTTAGATAATAAAATAAATCTTTAAATTTGTGCTCTGCACCCTCTGGTTTTATAATTTCAATTGACTGCAATTTCTGACTCAAGGTTCCAGGGCTGGCTGATGGTTTGACCTATAGTTGTACCCCCGAATTTGAACATCTGAACCAAAATTAAAATAAAATTAAAAAAAAAAAAACCATACACTGTACAGAGATAGGAGTCATTGACAAGTGATCCTCTCTAATTCAGAAGGAGTATGATCAATGTGCATTTTGCTATTTTGTTAATTATGTTATAAATATTTCCTATTTAACTTGTATCATATTTTCGATTCTGTCCAGTGATCATTTTAGCAACTTTTGATGTTGGTATCTCAGGCATCTGCCTGATTGGTCCATCCTATAATCTAACAGTTTGGTCCACCCTCATGTCTTGCTTGGACCCCTGTAATAGCCATCTAATTAGTCTCCTGTCTCTGGTCTTGCCTTATTCCAGTCATTCAGCCACAGGGTATCCAGAGGTGTGTATCTAAAATGCAGATCTAAGCATGTTACCCCCTTGCTAAGAACCTTTCAAAACTTTCCAGAATCTATGATAGTGAACTACATAAGCTACGTGTTTAGATTACCCTGGAATGTCTTTAAAAGTGCAGAATACTGGGCCCTACTTCACACATACTGATTGAGAATTTCTAGTGGCACTGGGAAATCTCTGGTGGAGGTTGGAAATTTGCATTTGCATTTGAGCAAGAACCCTGGGAAATTCTTATGACAAAGTTTAAGAATCACTAGTATAGAGACAGTAAAAAAATAAAAGTCATTAAATATGATAGCCTTGCTTATCCCTGTACTATTATTATGGACTCTCTGTTCAAGCCATGCTTGATTACTTGTAATTTCCTATTTCTTTTATGTCTCCATGCTTTTGCACAAGCTATTTCTTCTCTCTTGAATGCCCATTCTTATCTTTTTAACTGGCTAATTCCTACTTGTTCTTTAAGAGGCAGTAGGAACAATTTTTCATCTGTGAAGCCTCCCCTGACCTCCCACCTCCCACAGAGAACCATTTTCACCCCTTTAGGTGCTCCCATCACACAATAAATACTATCATTACAGTGAGAAAAGGTTCAAGTTAAAGTTAGTGGGCAGCTGTGAGTATTGTGACCAAAGACAGAGCATGAACTGATGCAGCTGACTGTAACTGTGAGGGTGGTAATTATATCTTATCCATCTTCTATATCAGCATGCACTACAATGGCTGTTGTGTAGAAGCCATTCAGTAGTTTTTTTGAATAATGTATTAAAAAAATAAATGTGTAGTAAGAAAAAGATAGGACTTTGTTTCCTAGGACTTAACAATTCAAGTCAGGCCAAAGCTGAGCAAAAAGTCACTAAATGCATTCCATTCTAAAGATAGCTAACACAAATTGATGCCACATTTCTCCCGCCAGGCCTTACTAAGTGCCATTGGAAACAGTCTTTCTTTTACCACTGACGACCTCAACTTTACTTTCTGCTCAGTATATCTAAGAAGTATAGAGACGCAAGGGATAAAGGGAGTGTTGTCAGCATCATGGGCATCATGGGAAGTAAACTGTGGCTGGTGAGAAGCTTTTCCACCGTGAGGATGAAAGGTGGGCACTCTGTCACCAATTCAAATAATGGGGACACTCTAAGGGAACCACTCACATACCTGTACTACAATGAAAGAGTCTGGTGTTCTTTCCCTCAATTGAATATACACTTGGGCAGTGGGTTTCTAACTGTTCCTCTGCCTTTCTAAGGAGGGGAAAATAATTGGAGAGAGGGAGCAGGGCAGGCTGGTGTGGGTGTAAAGCATTCTGCATGCTCACTGGCATGGTACGGATGTGTGAATTTCCTTTGTGTCTGGTGCACAGTATGAAAGGTAACTGATTTTTAGTCACCCTTGTGAGAACCAACCCAGGAGGGCTGATGGCCAAGGAAGATGCCTTTACATAAGGCAAACACCTTGGGGTGGAAGCTGGGAGGATAGTGGTGGAGGAAGATGAGCTTGAATTCCCATATCCAGGAACTGTGGAGTGGAAAGACCTGTGAGGGGTGGTGGTACTCTGAGGCAGGCGTGCCTCATGAGAGAGGCACACTTGACAAACAGAGGCCATCCGTCCCTGTTGGTCAGAAAAGCAGCAATAGCCACTACAGAGAGAATTTTAGCTGTACCAGTGAAGTTCACTGACGTTCACCATTTCCCATTCTTTCTCCTTAGCCTCATTATTAGAGTAGCTATTCCTAGAAGAGGAAAAGAAAAGAAGGACTAAAAAAGCAGACATGACTCCTTTCCAATGAATGTTCCTGAAGCCATAATTACAGGCAACAACGGGGACAAGGAAAGCTTTAAATAGATCATCATGTGAAATTTTAAACTGAGTTGGACTAACTATATAGTCAACAATGTCCAGAAGGCTATAGAAATTTCCTAAGATGGTCGTGAAAGAATCTGGTTCCCAGTGGGGAACAGCAATTCAATAGAACATTTTGGAAGGCAGTGATTAAAGAAAAATAAACCATTCTATATTTTTATACCATCAAGTTGAGCTTTCTTTTAAAAAATCCAGTTGACTTGAATGAAAATAATGAGCACTAGAAGCAACAAGAATTCACCAAGGGCTAGTTATATCCCAAAAATATGATTTCACTTTTTGAAAGTGTTTATAGAGGTTTGGAAATACTCAAGTCCAAGCAAGATGAACAGAGAAGCCTCAGGATAAGAATGAAGATAAAGAAACTTGTAGTTTGTACATGTGTCTAAGGGAATAAAAGTGTCAACCAGAGGAGAGTAAGGTTTATATTGAATTTAGAAAAGGAAAAATAACAAAATTTCTTGGTCAGTTTTTACTTGGCAGCCCACATTAAGGAGAAGCATTGTATCGAAGTGGAGAGTTTAAGAGTATAGCAGGGAATAGGAAGTTCCTAGGCTGGGCTTTTGTGTCAGAGGGACCTGAGTATGCATCCTGACTCCACTCCCTGGACTTCAGATTTGTTCCTAGTAAGTGAAAATAACACTATCACCCACTTTGGATGCAAATACTGTTGTGTAAATAAGTGAAATTATGTATATGCATAATATGATAGCCAACACAGAGTAAATCATAAATGTGAATTTCTTTTTTTTCCAAGAGAAGGATATTCCACTGCTAGAGAAGGTATTAGTTCCTCGCAGTTTTCTAATAGATGAAACCTCTTTCAGAAATATCCAACTTTAACACTGGTTCAACCCCCATCAGGCTACATTTAAATAGTAAATTCTGCCTTCTAGATGTTTTGATTCTGACAATGGGTGATTTGGATGAAGACACCAGTGTAGCTAGGCTTATGAAACCCAGAGCTCCATTCTTTCTTAGTGAATCATCATTCTCTTCTGGGTTTGGTTACTCACATCCTCACTTGAGTCCCCAAAGACTGATCAGTTCTTGATGACATGATAAAATTAGGTTTCTGGGTTAGCAAAGCTAAGGGCTAGCCCTTGGAAAGTGGTGACCACGTGAGGATGCGACTTCCCACTCTCTAAGGACCAGTTAATCTTCATGTGTCAGATTGCCGCTACCTCTCTTTTGAATTGCTCTGTGGAACCACATTATGACCTTAAGAACAGACAGTTTTGGGAACAAAGCAAATCTAGACTGTTTCATGAAACTATCGCTATAATATAGGCATGCACAAAATGGCAAACTCATCAGGCAGGATAGTTAGGCAGATTAAACAGCAGGCACACTCTTCTCCTTAGGGCAGAAAATGACATGAAACCCCAAGCCGGCATTAAGGAAGAAGGTTCACAGTGGTAAAAAATTGTTAGCCACCTGCCAGTTCAACAGAACAGCAGGTGCACATGTTAAATGTCCGTGAAATCAGAATGATTTTTTAAAGCTTTTGTGTGGTTATAATGTCACTTTTCACCCTTTGAAAACAAGACAGTGCTGAGGTGTGTTTTAAGTCTTTGTCTTGAGAATAAATGATAATTTTATTTCTTAAGTTGAAGAAAAATGTAAAAAAAAATTCTGAATCCATGGACATGTGTTTTTACACTAAATTTTCAAAATTTAACCTTCCCCCCATTATAACATTTCAAGAATGTTAATTTTGATTTCTCACATAATAATAATTACTTTTACCCAAATTGCTGCTTGATAGTATTCCTTGTGGTTTGCTGATGGCATGGTATGTTAAAAATGTAACTTGCAAAACGAAGCTTTCTGAAATACTCCCTGGGATTATGTGTTGAGCCCTTGTCTGATTGAACTTTGCATCTGTGTTAAATTATGGTATCTGACACATAGACACTCAGTAAATATTTTTTCAATCAATTCATTAATTATGTTGCTTAATAGATTTCAGAAGATGTCTTTAGGAGGATAAAACAATTTGAGTTGAAAAAAAGTTCATGGATGTTTCATAAAATCATAGATGTTTAGTGTTGAAAAATATATCAAAGGCCATCTGTTTCATCTCCTTAATTTAAAAAAAAATAGTAAACTAAGGGCCAAAAAGGTGAAATGACTTGTGAAACATTATCGGCTAATCTTTTAAAGATTCAAATATAAAAATAACTTCTTATTTAAATATATAATTTTAAGCATATAGTCACCATTATACTAATTCCACTCCTACTTAAAGAACTCAAGAAAATCATTTTCTTTGTGTTTTTAATTTTTTTCCAAAGCTTTTAAAACCTTTTTTACTTTTCTCCTTTCCTTAACTACCGGATCTTATGATGATGATATACAATATTCCTTTACCAACTAAATATGTAACTACATTATTCTTGTAAAAAATTGTGAAGCATACAGATTCAAACGATTATTCCAACCAGAATTTTGAGTCAGTACCACTTGTAAAGATCTTAATTTTCTTGGTGAATGTCAATGAGTTGCTAAATCTATCTTGCAATTCCATATGATTAGCAATGTAAGATACATATAAAAACTATTTCTTGAAGGTTTTATCTAAAATCCTCTTATTTGTTTTTTTTGGAAGGAAAAAAATCAAGAATTATGTATTTTTTCCATCAGAGAAAGTTATTTTCAAACATAAAAAAAAATTGTAAACACAATCGTACAAATAAAACAATGCAACGTTTTGCTGCTTTACTTATTTAGGAACATTGGTACCTAAGAAAATAATTTTTTAACATCTTTAATCCATCTGTGGATGATGCAGTTCTCATCTGATTTCCATTGGTGATTTATAATATCAGCTGAGGATCCATTTAACCTCAAATAAGTAAAACAGTCTTAACTTTTCTTCAGGATTCACTAAGATAATGTTTTATAATAAATATACCTCTATATTCACAACTAATGTGGATATATTTAATATTATGAAATAGACCCTCAAAACATTAAGATATTTACATTCTGGCCCTCTGCAGAAAAAGTTTGCTGACCATGCTCTAAACTTTGAGAAATATACCTGTGAGATCTTGTGATTTTTCTCTTAGGTTCCAAATAAAGTTGATTTAAAATTAGGTTTTTCTTTCAAACCTGTAGCACATTCTCAATCTTCTGTAACCAGGTCAGAACTGGAAAAAGAATGCCAACAATAAAGTGACAATATCTTAATAATCTATTAAAATACATCAGATATAACCTTACTTTGTAATATCAGGAAAATAAATAAATATATTAATTGTTTCACAATTCATTCAGTAAATCATTTCTTTTTGAGCACCTAATCTATGTTGGGAATTGTTCTAGGGTCTGGGTATACAGTGGTGCCTTTCATATAGTTTGTATTCTCCTGGAGCACTTAGTCAATAAGTAGTCACATAAATAAGTTAGGTAGTTTTGAAAGTAATCTGTTTTGAAGAAAACAGAGTCAACTGAAAGTATAGCTAGTGGCTTGTGAAGGATGGAGAAGTACCATTTTAAATAATTGCCAACATTTATCAAACAACTACAATGTGCCAGGTAATGTTCTTTGCAGTTTACACTTATTAACTCACTGAGGGCTAGCAACCACCCTGTGTAAAAATAAACCCATTTTACAGATGAGGAAACTGAGACAAAGAAGCGATCAGTAACTGCCTAAGTTACACAGCTAACTTGTGGTAGGAGCCAAGATTTGAGTCTAGGAAGTACAAACTCAGAACTCACCATTCTGCTGAGCAATCAGTGAAGATTACGCTAAGCATACTTACTGAATCATAATATGGATCAAGCCATAAAAACTCCTTGTGGAAGAGAGTGCTGGGCAGAGGGAATAGAAAGTATACAAGATCACGGGCTGAAATGAACTAGGGCTGTTTGAAGAGTAGATAGTGTGGTTATTGCAGAAAGCAAGGGGAAAAATAGTAGGAAATGATGTGAAACTATATCGCTACATGTAGGCCATGGAAAAGAACTTAGATTTTATTCTATTTGGGATGGCTTTAAATCAGGATGTGACTTGATTCAATTTATGTTGTAAAAAGACCTCTCTGACTGCTCCTGGGAGATGGACTTCAGGAGAACAAGAGTGGAAACAAGGTATAGAAAAGACTCCTAATCACCTACCCAATATCCCTTCCCTCTTCTTCTTTTTTCTACTAACATAACCCCAAATTTCTTCAGGTTGCAATGCACACTGGTAAAAATTCCATTTCTCAGTGTCCCTGGCAACTTGGAATGGTCATGTAATTGCTATGGCCAAAGGAGACTAGCTGAAGTCTTTTGGTGGGACTTTGGGCAAAAGCTCTATATATGGAGCAAACTCTTCTGGCAGCTGTTTTTCCTTCTCCTGCTGCTTCTTCCTCCCCAGAACATGGAGATAAAGGATGGAGATGCAAGGACCAAATTGCAACTGTAAGTAGATCTACAGGGTGGAATCTGTAATCAAGGACGTCTGAGGGACAGAATGGGTCAGGGACCGAGGACTGTTGCACAAGGCCTGAACCACTATATTACAACTTCTAGCTTCATTAGAGAAAAATCATCTTCAGTTTTATCTAAGCCACTCTTATTTTCCAATATGCAGTCAAATTCATTCTCTGCAAACTGAAAATAAAGGGTTCTCAAAGTAGTCCAAACAAGAGAAGTTAGTGGTTTGTATACAGTGGTATCTATGGAGATAGTAATTCAATGTAATGCTGGCTTAGAAAATGCACTCCATAAATATTTACTTGAAAGAAACAATGAATGAATAAACAAATGAATGAAGTGAATACTTTAACTTGCTAAAATGATAATTAAGGTAGTTAAAAGACAATAAAACTAATATTCACCATGATTACAGTCATGTTAGAATATATTTAAAAAATTAAGTAACGTACAAAAGGGAAATTAGTAATGTCTTTCTAGTTAAAATAAAAATGACTAAAAAATTAAATTTAGCTTCTTAAAGCCTCATTTAATCGTAGGTTCATTTGGAAGAGAAAGCAAACTAAATCCATCTAGGCCACCATATACAGGCAGCTTCCCAGGGACAGAAAAACATTTAAATTCTATCAGATGGGGAAGCTGTCTTTTTCTGAACTCTAAGGAGACAAAGTCATTCATCTTTTCCTTTCCAATCCTTACAGCTTTACATATGCCACATTTGCCAGACTGATACTTTTGGTGGGTACATTAAAGACTTTTTAATCCCTCTTTTTGTGAGATCAATGTAGTCTCCATCTACTGCCTGCTTTATACATTAGGGGATTCTATAAACCAGCCAAAGAATTTAATAACAGTGATGGCTGATGCACTGGATAATTTAGAGATGCAGCCACCTGACAGCTGCTTCTTCAGTGACTCCACTTCTAGTGAGAGAGGTAAAAGAAAATGCTGAAGTTGTCAGTCCACTTCTATTTTTTATGAGCAGACTTTGTACTTTCTGGAGTTATGGGATGGAAGTGCATTGCAGGAATGAACTTCATGTGCCAATCTGCAAAGCAATCCTTGCTCTTTCTTGTGATGGCAATAACACTTGTGGAAGCATTTTTCACCTGAGGATGGCAAAGCTCCTCATTAAAATGGATTTATTAAACCTCCAGGGCCCTCTGTAGAAGAGGAATGGTCAGCTGTTATTTCATCAAGATGGGAAAACTGGGCAAAAAGGAGTACAAGTGACTAGGTTACAGTATCAAAATTTGGCAAACTTTATATGCTTTCTGTCCTGGTTTTATATCTGAGGTCAGTACAGCCATGAGGCATATTGGTACTTTAATCACCAATGGTGTACAAGAAAGAGGAAAATGCTAGACGCAGGATTTCTCAATCTCAAGACTACTGACATTATGGGCCAGATAATTCTTTTTGGGGGGGTGAGCTGGGGCTGTCTTATGCCTTATAGGATGTTTAACAGCATCCCTGGTCCCACTAGATGCTAGTAGCATCCCCCATTGTGACCACCAAAAAATGTCTCGGACATTGCCAAATGTCCCACAGGGGACAATATGCCCACTGTCTGCTCATCAAGAACCACTTAAACTGATGTAAGCTCAACAGGGAACTTAAAAACAATCTAGATTCTAGAACTGGCACTTTAGAAGAGTATCCAGCTTCACATATAGAACGTCCAAAGATAAGATGCAAACACAAGCTTGATTTAAGCAAACATTGTAATAAAACAGTGAGATGATTCAGAGCCCAAGAAGGCTTCGGTGGCAAGTAGTAGTAAAGGCATTGGAGAAGGCAAGAGTGATTTAATTTGAGTGATCCATCCATTCAGCACAAGTGAACGAACGTTGGTCAAAGTTAGGTGAGGTCTCGGGCCCTCACTGAGCAGGCTAGGATACAGGGCTGGGTGAATGTCAGGCAAGAAACTGAAACCTGACTAGTGACGTAGAATGAACCAGTAGAATAGGATGAGAGCTTTCTCTGTCACTTCTAGATTGTGCCAGAGGATAACTTCTGTGGCTGAAGACACCGCACATAAACTTCCTTGGGAAGTGAGTGGTGCTAAGACTGGTAGGGAAAGGCATCAATAATGACTGAGGACAAGGCGGAGTTGGGGGTCATCATTGATCAGAGTTTCACTCCCTTCATAATTAATGATTAGTTCCCAGATACTAATTTATCCCCTGAGTCTATGTTAAATCAATTCTGAAGCTATAATTACTGGGAGAAAGTAATTTTTAAATATTTAAATACCATTTAAAAAATTTTAAATAGCAACTGTTAAAAGCATTACTATCATTGTCATCTAGTATCTGAAAGAAAAGCTTTCCCTTTGGGGCTGGCAATCCTTTTCTCTCTCTGTGATTGTGTATCTTCTTTCAAAAGTACTAAGAATATTTTTTCTTACAGTAAAATATACTCAAACCAGCTTAGAATTTATATGGGGCATGGTAATTTTTACAGTGACCTGTCACTCACTAATTCATTTATCCATCCATCCAAACAGTCCAACTACAAATACAAACATTTTTTGAGCATTTTTTGGTGTTAGGCACACATCTAAATATGGGGCATGCAAATGTAAAAGACCTCAGTTAGATCATGGAATCTTAGGGATATGATAATTAATTATGGCAATGTTAATTCATGCCATTTGCAACACATTACAGATAACCATGCCAAAGGCACAATACTTCAGTTAAAATTTGAAGAATTACTGACGTTTCACTGGATGAAAACATGGATTTTAGGACATAACAGTCAGAATCAGCAGGGAATACAGAGGTGTGAAAGAATGTCATGATGAGAAAAAAGGAATACAGTTGACAAAAGCAGTTGGAGCTACGCCTAGGAAAATGGGCAGAAGCAAGTTTGTGAATATTCTTATTTGGCAGGCTAAGAGATGGAGATTTTAACTTTTCAGCAGAGGACTTACAGCAATGGAGTGACTTGACCAGGTTCGTGTTGTAGAAAGATAACTCTGAAAGTAGAGTGGAAGATTTATTAGACTTGAGACAGAGACCAAGAGAGACTTGATTAGCTGGTTATTGCAGTAGTGAATGTGACAAGTGATGATGGCCTGAACTGAAGGAGTGACAGTGGGATGGAGAGAAGAGAGTTTGTCTGAGATATGTTTAGGTGGTAGGAGTAAATGGATTTGGGAATTAGGTTGATTTTATATGAAGGTGTTAGCAACTGAGGAATCATGGTTCAGTGTTCTGAGTCTGCTTTTAGGTCAACATGATCTACCTGTGAACAGTTTGGCAGCTGGTATCAGCCACAAACCATGGACATTTCCCTACCATTATCAACTATCACTCAGGAATTTTCTGGGTATTTTTGCCACAAGTGTTTTGTCTTATTCTATTTTATTTTCTTAGCTTTGACTTAAGGTATTCATTTGGCCCTAGGCTCACCACTCTTTTCCTCTTGACTATCTGGAGACAGGACTGCTGATCTATCCCTCGTTTCTTGGACTCAAATTCTAACATGGATATACCTTATCTATTTAAAGGGAGTTGTGGCAAGTTTTTATATTGGATGAGGGGATTAATGGAGATCCTTTAATTATAAGAGAATATCCAGTTGTAGATGTTTAGTACCAATTACATATTCATCTGGTAGCTCAAGAATCAGGACTGGGCAAAATGCAAGTATCAGTATTCGCAAATTTTATTTGGCCATTGAATTCATGAGAATAAACATGACCTTGAGAGGGAAATGTATAGAATAACAGAGGGTCAAAGATAGAAGTTAGGAAACAAAGTACTTTAGTGCTGAGTGAAGAGGTAGGGTTAAATGAAGGGAAAAGAGGGAATTGGTAATAGACTTAGGAAGAGAATGATATTCTGAGTTCAAGAGGGGAAAAAACATTCTTAAGAAAACAACAGTGGCAAATACCTCTGACAGATCAAGCAAAATAGTAAATTTAAAATGCCCACCAGGACCTAATGAAACTTAAAAGCTTTTGCACAGCAAAGGAAACCATAAACAATACAAAAAGACGACCCTCAGAATGGGAGAAAATATCTGCACATGAAGCAACTGACAAAGGATTAATTGCCAAAATTTACAAGCAGCTCATGCAGCTCAATATCAGAAAAACAAACAACCCAATCCAAAAATGGGCAGAAGACCTAAATAGACATTTCTGCAAAGAAGATATCCAGATTACCAACAAACACATGAAAGAATGCTCAACGTCATTAATCATTAGAGAAATGCAAATCAAAACTATAATGCGATATCATCTCACACTGGTCAGAATGGCCATTATCAAAAAATCTACAAACAGTAAATGCTGGAGAGGGTGTGGAGAAAAGGGAACTCTCTTGCACTGTTGGTGGGAATGTAAATTGATACACCCACTATGGAGAACAGTATGGAGGGTCCTTAAAAAACTAAAAATAGAACTTCCATACAACTCAGCAATCCCAGTACTGGGCATATACCCTGAGAAAACCATAATTCAAAAGGAATCATATACCAATATTTTCATTGCAGCTCTATTTACAATAGCCAGGTCATGGAAGTAACCTAAGTGTCCATCGACAGATGAATGGATAAAGAAGATGTGGCAAATATATACAATGGAATATTACTCAGCCATAAAAAGAAATGAAATTGAGTTACTTGTAGTGAGGTGGATGGACCTAGAGACTGTCATACAGAGTGAAGTAAGTCAGAAGGAGAAAAACAAATACTGTATACTAACACATATATATGGAATCTAAAAAAAAAAAATGTGCTGAAGAACCTAGAGGCAGGACAGGAATAAAGATGCAGCTGTAGAGAATGGACTTGAGGACACAGGAAGGGGGAAGGGTAAGCTGTGACAAAATGAGAGAGTGGCATGGACATATATACACTACCAGTTATAAAATAGATAGCTAGTGGGAAGCAGCCGCATAGCACAGGGAGATCAGCTCGGTGCTTTGTGACCACCTAGAGGAGTGGGATGGGGAGGGTGGGAGGGAGACGCAAGAGGGAAGAGGTATGGGAACATATGTATATGTATAACTGATTCACTTTGTTGTAAAACAGAAACACACTATTGTGAAGCAATTATACTCCAGTAAAGATGTTAAAAAAAATAAAATAAAATCTAAGCAAAGTGTTTGAACATAAAAAAATAAAATGCCCACCAGGTTCTGAACCTAAGAAGTACCTAGCTATAATATTAATGTAATTTTATTAAGTAATGAAGGCAGAAGTCACCTCTGGATTAAGAAGGGAATGGTAAGTGAGAAAGTGGGAAAAAAATAATTGTAGTCTGTTCTGTCAAGGACTTGGGCAGTAAGGTGAATTACAGAGCAAGGATTATATACTCTGGGGAGAATATATGGCAAAGAAAATATATTTAAATGGGAAAGAATAAATATCTTTAATATGATGAGAAGACAATTGCAAAGTCCAACAGAAAGGGGGTATCATCAATCAAGCAGGGTCCCAGATGGAGCAGTGGAGAATGAGATTATTAACATAGATGGAGCTGTCTTGGAGGTGAGGTGGGGCATCTAATTTGAGACATAACAGAAAGAAGACAGAATAGGTGTAGGGGAAAATAGTAGGTTGGTAGTTAGTGGATAGATGAGTTTGAATGTGGTAAGAGGGAAAGTTGATGGAGTTTATGTTTCATAGCGTATTAGATTCTCAGAGGAGTATGAGGCAAGATAATTTTGGGGGACTGAGGGTAGCAGCCTGAGATAGGGTTGTAAAAATATAATAAGGACTTAGAATAACTAAAAGAAGGTACACTAAAGGGAACAGCCTAGAAAGCAGTAAAAGGAATCTCAAGCTTTACTGGAATTGTTTAGTTGAGGCCAGATATGTTTTTATTGCATCAAGTTTAATAGCATAGTCACAGAAGCGTTCCTGTTAGTTGGCTAGCTCTTAGGGTAGGAATTAGCAGTGAATTCTTCATAAGGACAAAGAAAAGGAAGGAAGGAAAGGAGCAGTTAACCTTGGTTTAGCCTTTATTTCTACTGATCAACTTTACACATGTTATCTCATTTAATCATCACAGAATGTTCAGAGGCAGACATTATTTCCATTTTACTGAAGAAGAATCTAAAAGTTGAGAAATCATAGTGCCTTAGAGAAGGTCACAAGTTCCAAATGGGAGACACAGGATTTTAACCTGTATATATCTTATTTTACATTCAGTGCCCCTTCAACTAAATTATGCTAGGTAGGAATTAGGAATTATCGAAGTCATTAACCAGTGGGTCTAGATAGAGTGAAGAAAGCAGATGAAACATAGACAGGGCTTTTGACAGGTTCCACTGTCACTATCCTTGAAAATACTGCTTCTTCAGATTTTGTTTAGATTCCTTTTGTGTTGCTCATGACTAGGTGGGATGGAAAGGAAGCAAGTTGGTGGTAAATTAATGAGCATAAAGGTAAATTTGGAGACTTAAAATTTTGTTTGTATTATTGAAAAAGACAATGAGGATAAAAATCAACACTTTTGGTTGATAAATATATAAAATAAGATTTTAATTTCAAACCTGTGTAACCATGGTGGGGCACTTTTGAGTATGGAATGGAGCAATGTCAATAATTAAGCCAGGACAACAGAATTAATCCAGGATTGTCCTGGGCAAACCACATGCATGGTAACTCTGCTTTTATGCCCTGTACACCATTTCATGCTATTTTATGATTATTTATGATGCTGCCTTATCTGTTTTTGGTCAGTTGAAAACTTCCTGAATGTGATGTTATTTCTTTCTACATGCCATTGTATTTTCCACAGTGATTTACATGTAGTACATCTTCAGTAAATCTTTCCCCAATAAATGATGAATATTTGAAATAGGAATTAGCATCCTCTACCACAATGTGACCAGTATGGCACATAGCAACTTCAGTTTCACATGAAAGACATTTTTCTGATGTCCTGCCTCTTTCCTTTATGATAATCATGTTAGAACTCTTATCCTCCAGAGCTCCATCCTAATTTTTTATCTTAAGCTCACTTAAAAGTAATATTTTTGTATTTTGTTATCTGTAATTAGATATATATTCTTCTTGGCTTCCACTTGTTGAGTGTATGAGGTCTTGTCCCAGATTCACCCAGTTTATCCAAGATCAAATCCTTGGTAATCTCTCTAAAATATTTTCAGTCTCTTCTCTCAGCTATAACTGGTTCAATTTACAGAGCAGTTACAAGTGAAGGAATACTTATTTTTCAATTACCTTTGGACCTGTCATGGAATTCTAGAACTTTAGATGGAAAAAATTAACTTAAATATTAGTTAAGTCAGCTACCTCACTTTTGGATATTAAGATCCTGTTAATTAAAATTACTTACCCTAGGTCAAATAGTGGTAGAACAGAGACTTATATCAGTAAGTCCTTTACATTTATATTTTAAATCTTTATATGTGGATTGTAAAGATTTTTGGATAGTATATCCCCTGCAATGATCAAAAGTTTGCCTATAGTGTCATAGCCTATGTGTCAAACAAACAAAAGCCTATGTGTCATAGATAAATAAAAGTCTTAAGAGAAGTGATATAGTGATGATACAGGAGCTTTAAAACATCAATATTTCATGCTTCTACTGTCTTTCTTCCTGTCTGTCCATAGCCTGTAGTTTAATTCTCCTGATTTTCTCATAATCTCAAAGAAGCTACCCAATTTACACATTTCCATCCAATTTTTAGACAGGAAGAAGAAGAAAGGACAGTACGTGTATTTGGAAGGCAAAACATTCCCAGAAGTCTCTAGGAGACTTCTACTTGAATCTCATGGCCACCATGGATGTGAGAAAGGGTGGGACATGTAGGCTGTTTCTTTTTAAACTGATACATTACCACTCAAAAAACCCTACAATATTTTTCTAATAAGGAAAATGAATAATTGAGTGTTCAGTAGGCATCTAGCAGTGGGCTTAAGTAGGAAGGGAATTTATGAAATTATCTGAGTATATCTAGGAAGATCAGGGAGTCTGACTCAAACCATGGGACCAGGAGTGACACCCAAACAAGCCTCACTGTCATTCTGGTACAAACACCATTCCTACTACTCGACACCAACATCTCATCATGCCAGGACTTGATAATTATCCACTCTACACATGCTTTCCCCAAGGAGCTAGACTTGCAACTTATTTTCCTGCAGACATTCTTTTTCATATTGATTATCTGAAAAACTTGTATCCCTGATGGTTTAACTTAATGAATTCAGTCAAATTTGGTTGATAATGACGGAAGATGATCTGAAGCTATGTTGATAGGTTACCACTTTTTCTGACACTTTTACATCCACAGGTCCTTCTGTGGTTTTATGCAAGGGGAAACTAGTGATGTGGAGAGTTTAGGTTCCACTGCAAGGCTTTAGTATAGACATGTTTTAGGAGACATAGTCTTTCCTAAAGTGTCTGAAAGAACATTAAGCAGGGAGTTAACCTCGGTCATGTGATTTATCATAGGGAGAGAGCACATGATTTTGGTTTTTGGAGTCAGAAATTTCAGATTAACATCCAGCCACTATAACTATTGTAATGTGACCTTGTCCAAATGTCTTCAACCAGTGTTTCAGAGGTTAAATGAGGGAAAATAAGTCTTCCTTAATAGGCTGCTCTGAAAGTTAGAAACAGCTATGTGTGTGATGATGCTGTCATAAACTGTAAAGGGCTATGTACCCTTTACATGCTAGATTTTATTAGTAAAATATAAAAATATGTAAACTGAAAACAGGTGCTGACCTTCCTTTAAAGAACAGCTCTGTCAGGGCCATGTGCTTTGTTTTAAACACTTGCATGCTCCCCTTGCTGCCTCTGCTGAAATCACTTAAACATTTCTGGATTTCAACTTCTTCATTAGTAACAGAGAGAATTACTTGCTTTTTGTTATCACAAGAAGGATATGGTGGTGTAGATGTTTAAGAATCAAAAACTAAAACATCTACTGGTCTCCTAGGAGTTGCATAGGAAAATGGGTTTACAGTGGAGAAGAGCATAAACCTAGCAGAATGGAACCAACGTACCTGGTCAAATCATAGAGATCGAAAACATACACTGGACATACATTTATAAGACGCTGATGAAAGAAATTGAAGACAACACAAACAGATGGAAAGACATACTGTGTTCATGGATTGGAAGAATTAATATTGTTAACATTTCCATACTACTCAAGGCAATCTGCAGATTCAGTGCAATCCCTATCAAAATGACATTTTTCACAGAACTAGAACAAATAATTCAAAAAGTTGTACTGAAACACAAAAGACCTCCAATAGCCAAGACAATTTTGAGAAAAAAGAACAAAGCTGGAGGTATCATGCTCCCTGGTTTCAAGCTATACTATAAAGCTGCTATCACCAAAACAGTATGGCACTGGCACAAAAACACGTATAGGTCAGTGGAACAGAATATAGAGCCTAGAAATAAGCCCACACTTACATGGGCAGTTAATCTGTGACAAAGGAGGCAAGAATATACAATGAGGAAAAGACAGCCAGTTCAATAAATGGTGTTGGGAAAACTGGATGACTACATGCAAAAGAATCAAACTGGACTTCTCTCTCACATCATGCACAAAAATAAATTCAAATGAATTAAAGACATAAATTGAAGACCTGAAACCATAAAACTTCAAAGCAAACATAGGCAGTACTCTTTTTGACATTGGTCTGAGTAATATTTTTGGGGATGTCTCCACAGGCAAGAGAAGCAAAAGCAAAAATAAACAAATGGGACTACATCAAACTAAAAACCTTTTGCACAGTAAAGAAAACTATCAGCAAAACATAAAGGTCACCCACTGAATGGGATAAGATATTTGCAAAGATGTATCTGATAAGGGGTTAATATCCCAAACATAAAAAGAACACATACGACTCAACATAAAAAAAAAACCAACCAACCTGATTTAAAAATGGGCAGGGGATCTGAATAGACACTTTTCCAAAGAAGACATACAGATGGGCAACAGGCACATGAAAAGATGGTCAACATCCCTATTGCTCAAGATCACTAATTGTCAGAGGAGTGCAAAGAAAAGCCACAATAAAATATCACCTTATACCTGTTAGAATGGCTATTAACAGAAAGACAGCAAATTACAAGTATTGGTGAGGATGTGGAGAAAAGGGAACCCTCTTGCACTGTTGGTGGGAATGTAAATTGATACAGCCACTATGGAGAACAGTATGGAGGATCCTTAAAAAACTAAAAATAGAATTACGATATGACCCAGCAATCCCACTACTGGGTATTTATCCAAAGAAACAAAAACATTAACTCAAAAAGATATATGCACCCCTATATTTACTGCAGCATTATTTACAGTAGCCAAGGTACCTACCCAAGTGCCCATCAATATGTCAGCAGATAAAGATGTGGTATGTAGATATATAATGAAATGTTACTCAGACATAAAAAGTATGAAGTCTTGTCATTTGTGACAACATGGATGTACCTAGTAGGTATTATGCAAAGTCAAATAAGTCAGAGAAAAACAAATACTGTGTGATTTCACTTATGTGTGGAATATAAACAGCAAAACAAATGAACATATAACAAAGCAGAAACAGGGTTATAGATACAGAGAGCAAACAGGTGATTGCCAGAGGAGTGGGGAGGAGGAAAAAAAATAGGTGAGGGAGATTAAGAGGTATAAACCTCCAGTTGCAAAATAAATGAACCATAAGTATGAAATATACAGCATGGGGAATATAGTTGATAACTAACTGTAAATTAATCTTTGTATGGTGACATATCACAACTAGACTTATTGTGATCATTTTGAAATGTATAGAAATATCAAATCACTGTTGTATAACAGGAACTAACATAGCTTTGTAGGTCAATTGTACTTCAAAAACAAACAAACTCATGAAGAAGAGATCAGATTTGTGGAGGATCAGAAGGGGAGTGGGGAGGAGGAATTGGATGAAGGCAGTCAAAAGGAACAAACTTCCAGTTATAAGATAAATAAGTACTAGGGGTGTAAATGTACATCATGATAAATATAATTAACACAGCAGTGTGTTATATATAAAAGCTTTTAAGAGAGTAATTCTTAAGAGTTCTCATCACAAAAAAAAATTTCTATTTAATTCTGTATCTATATGAGATGATGGATGTTCACTAAACTTATTGTGATAATCATTTATTGATAAATGTAAGTCGGATCATTGTGCTGTACACCTTAAACTTACACAGTGCTGTATGTCAGTTATATCTCAGTATAACTGGAAGGAAAAAAAAACATACACTGGAAAGAATTGAGGTGAGAAACTGGAAAAAGGAAAATTCTGTAGGACCTTAAAGGGCAGAATCATTGGCTTTAGTATCAAGTCAAAGAAAATGTCACTAGCGCAGAGCAGTGTCTCCTTCTATGTATTGCAGGCAGGGGTGTCCAAAACTCATTAAAGGAATCTCATAACTTTCATTTGGCTGCATTCAGTTGAAGTTTCCAGAGAAAATAGGCTTTTTTTAATTGTCTCATACTGTCTTCTTTGGATGGCTTTTCACATTTCCTCCTTCAGCATCAGTATACCTAATTCATAAAATGGAGGTCATGTTTAAAGGGAAGTGGTCAGTGTAGGGGAAGGCAGGGTGTGTCATGGTACCATCTTGCCATACATCTAAGCTTCTGTTTTGTTCTGCTCCTCACTCACCACAATTTTAGAAGCTCAATATCATTAGATTATCTTTGGATCTATTAGATCAAAGTCTGAGCTTTTGGGACACTATCATGTCTTGAGACTTTGTGTGACTCAATGCAGGAGAACCTTTGTCACATATTATGGCAAACAATTGACTGGACGGGGATGCTTTCTGTTGATTTGAGAAGACTACAGTGTCAGAAGTTAATTGTGAGCTGCCTGATGTTTTTATAGCTCTACAGACAGAAAGAGGACTGGCAATAATTTATTTGTTGTATGCTATCTTTTGTTGAGTGCCTACTGTGTATATGTCATGGTGTGAAAACCATTAAATACACTATCTTTTAAAATTCTCCTTACAATTCTATAATGAGGATAATGCCCTTTTACAGATGAGGAAGCTGAGACCCAAAGAAGATAAGTAACTCACCCAAAGCTACACAAATAGTACACAGTGAAACCAGGGTTTAAACTCATGTTTGGATGACACCAATGTTTTTGTAGCTAATGACCACATTATTCTGCTTATTCTGCTATTTAGAATATCTTTTCCATCAGCCATTAAAATTAAGACCAAAAAAATCGAATACTTTCAGGAAGGTGTACCAGTCTCCTTGAAGACAGACATCACTTTTCTATATTTCTGGTGAAAGTATGCCACCAAGCAAACGAACAATTAAAAAACCCACTGGTAAGTAGGTAAGTTCAGTTACTGATTGAGATTAGAAAACAGAGTAAGTAGACTTAGCTATAGATTCAACTAACAACATTTAATATATTTGCTCTTAAGAACTTAGAAATCTAACCTCAATAATTGAAAACAGTCTTTTCACAGAAAGACTCTTTTCACAGAAAGAGTCTTGGTAGGAGGGCAGTATGTTGGCATAAGGGAGATTTGGCATTTACAGCACTCACATGAGAAAGAGGGTGGTAAAAGTGAAAAAAAAAGGCAGAAGCAAAGAAAATATTTCAAAGTATTCCTATGTCTGTTTCATGAAAGAAAGCACTGCTCATCACACCAACAAAACACTTTTAATTAGGGATTCTGTTAATCTTGAGTATTCACCAATCTATGAACCATTCCAAATTGCATTTAGTTGTAAATAAACTGAATCTTCTCAGACTTTGAATCCTCTCAACTGACTCAGGCACAATGAAGATTACCATTAGATGTTGCTGCTTGTATCTAAGGCAGATTAAAAATTCCACTAAATTTTTAATCCATAATTGTTTCTAATTTTGACTTTCAAATATTCCCGGAGGAGTTATGACTGCCTCCTGATGTACAGAGTCTGGTGGTTTGATCAACTAGTCCCATAAAGTGCATGAAGAGCAGGAGGTAGACTGCTCCATGCCACGCCCCAGAAGTAATTTGCATCATGTTTGAGGCTACCTGATACCACCAGGGAATGAGATACTCAAAAAGGATTTCTCAGTCTTTGACATTTCAGAAACTGTAGAACAGCTGAAGGCTTGAATGTCATTAACCAATGAGATTTGTTCAAGTTACCCCATTCCTCCTACTCTACCCAGTTTAATTGGTAAGTCAGTGTATGGATCCATCCTGTGTTAAAAGGCCAAATGTCTACTGGTTCTTCCAGCCTGACTGGTGAGTTTAAAGGAACTCTGGAGTTGCTTGTAGACAATGAGACCATTCAGTGAACCTTGCTATTGAAGTTGACAGAGAAGCAGACTGAGTGCAGGGAAGAGTATTTCCACATGCATTATTCTAGTCAGATACATTATCAGAAGAGAATTGGAGTAGCTGTGAGGCCACGAGCTTGTGTAATGCCTTTCTTTTCTTTCCTTTCTTTCTCCTTTAAGAATAGAGTAATTAAAAGTCACAATATAATCCAAGCTTACTTGGGTAAGGCAAGATTTCACTTTATGAAATGGGAAAAAAAGGTTGGGAAAGAAAGTAATATTTCTAGAGGAAAAAAATTAATATCCTGAGATTGGGTTTTCTTTTATGTTTCTGTTTCTGTTTGGCTGTGGTAATGCTCTTTCAGCCAGTGTGCCCTACCTATTGCATGTGTTCTGCAGTATCTGCTGTTGAATCTGACATGGCCTGGTAAACTGTTTGACCCATAATATCTGCCATAAGATGTCAGATAAATGATAGGGTTGGACTTTTAAAAAGAATCAAAAGAAGTATATTAAGTGGGATGTTAAATAGACCTTTAATCATGGCTGGAGGCACATTTCTTGTCCACAAATGCACAAGAAGGTAAACAGAGCAGGGATTTCTAGAGATATTATGAAAGGTATCAGAAATATCTCTGCATCCTGGGCTATTTGACCAGTTATCAAATAGGTAGTTGGAGCCTGTCATGAATTCAGGTGATCAAGGAAAAGGATGAACATGTGTCAGTGAAAGACACTAGGATTGCATCACCATAGAGACAGCATCACAGTGCCTTTAAATAGTCCTGATTCAGCCTCCCCTCCCATTTCCAGAAACTCATCTTTCTACTAAGAGAAGACTGTGAGCATAGTTGTACATACATCTTCCTTTTCGGAAATGGTTAACTATTATTTATCCAACTAAGCTCACATCTTGGTACCTTTCAAGCTTTATATCCTTCCATCTTATTCCATCTGTCAGACCCTGGCTACTGTGCTGCCTCTTTTCTGCAACCTTTCCTGGCGTGCCCAGCCAAAAGAAATCTCTCCCTCCCTTGAATTCCTCGTATGTTCTTATTATCTCTCTGATGAAATTCATATTTTACCTTATATTATGTTTTTCTTCCCTACTATAGAAAAAGCTCCTTGAGTGTCCCATCCTTAATATGATACTATACTTTAATAATCTAGTTAGAATTTCTATCTTGTCAGTAGAAAACAATGTAAGAGTAAAGAATGAAGATTTTCATTTATTTTTTTAGTACTGTATTTTGAAAAGTTATGTAATGACATTCTGAAATGAGTGTTTATATAGTAATGATGAAATAAGTAGCTTAAATGGAGAGAGTATATAGTTAGGGAGTTCTGTGTGTCTAGCATAAAATGTTATTCAGTATGAATTCAATAAAAGTTTAGTCATTCCTCATTATATTCACTAGAGAATGTATTAGAGGCATATAAATTATAAGACATTTATGGACAAGTTACTTAGAATCTATAATATGCAGGACAACAAGTTAGGGATTTAATAAGCTATCTCAGGTCCTTATAACAACCATGCAAGATAAATATTATCTCAGCTTACAAATGGTAAAACCAAAGTTTATGAAGAGTAAATGACTTGCTAAAGGGCATGCACGTAATAAATACAGCCAACAATTCCAAAGCCTGGCCTTAAAAATGTCAATCTTTAAATCTAACAAAAGAAATCTCAGTAAGAGATGAAGACAAGGCAGCTGCTGAAGAGGAGGTACCTTTCTGCGTCATTTATTGATTGATTCATCCATTCATTCATTTGACAATTTTTTTATTATAAGCATTTTTTCATTTAATATTCACAATACTACTGAAGTATAAACATTACTCTGCTTTAGAGAGAAAAATACTGGATCTTAGACTATGTAACTGACTCGATCAAAACAGCTATATGAATATTACAGCACAAACTTAAAGGTTTTTCTGACCCAGTCCCTCTTCTTAACCATTATGCATGTTACTTCCATTCAAATTCTCTGGATGTTGGTTTTCTCATCTGTTATATAAGGGGAATGTAGCACAACCTAAACTTTTCTAAAGTTCATTCTGGCCTTTAAAGACATTGGTATTCTAGTGAGGTCTGACTCTCCCCACCCCTCAAAAAAGCACATTGTATCAATAGATCTAATCAGCCTCCTTGCTGGAACTTATGTAAGTCAATGAAGTTATCATTACTGTATGTAATGTAGAAAGTAAAAATCCATACATTAAAACATACAGATGAAAGGATCACAATGTTGACAAATATTTTTGAGTCCCATATCAGCCACTGTTCTAGAACAGAATGCTGCAGTGAACAAATGTGTTTGGTCACAAAAGAGCTGATGAATCTCTAGCCATCACATCTACATCCTAGGCAAAAGAAAGGGAAAAGAGAAGAGACATCCTAATCTCTGCCTTTTAAAGGGTTTTTGATGGAAGTCATTTTTAAACCTTTTTCTTATAGCTTACTGGCCAGTGCTTAATCATATGGCCACTCCCACCTGCAAGCCAGGCTGAGGAATGGAGTTTTCAGTTGTGCTCATTAATATTGCAACAATATGTATTTAGGGTTATTTTTGTGGATAAAAATGTACAGTGGCTATTTAGTGAGCAGCTACCTGTCTTTGACACTCCTCTTCAAAACTATAATACACAGAATAATTAGAGTGGTCAGTTAGTACTGTCTGGCTGTTAACTGATTTTGCCCTATATCTAAGGTTTCCTAGCCCATAGTGAGGATGCCTATCCTTTCTCTATTTACTCCTTTCTATATCCTCTTTCAGTCACCTTC
Organism: Phocoena phocoena; assembly: GCF_963924675.1. NCBI lineage: Eukaryota > Metazoa > Chordata > Mammalia > Artiodactyla > Phocoenidae > Phocoena > Phocoena phocoena. The sequence continues at coordinate 61,744,906 of NC_089223.1, read as the reverse complement.
AAGCTCATCATAGTTTTATAAACAAGAACATGGCCATTCTGTTTTGCTCACAACTCTCTTTTTGGCTCAAGTGAGTTATGTTTATTTCTGTATCATCAAAGACACACTAAGGTGTCAGACTAGGTCCATAGAGGTACCTTGTGTATATAGGAGAAAGGGAACTAAAAGAAAAGGAAAACAATACAAAATGATAACATACAAATGAAAAGGTCTATTTAAGTTAAATTTAAATAATAGCCAAAGGATAGGAAATGTTTATATTTAATTGGTCAAGTCATTAAAGAATTAGAAAAGTACTTTATAATCAATATAATTAAGTAATTTATCCATTCTTTTCAAAGAAGGAGATAAACAAAGGATTGCCCCATTTTCTGAATTACTCATTCTTCTAGGACAAATTTTTTACTTGGAAAAATGGCAAGAATAAAGAAAAGTTATCTTAAAAAGTGATTGTCATAATAACTGTATAGAGAATAGCAAATATGAAGGTATTGAATGTCTTTTGGATGTTTGAGTTAATTTATCTTAGCAGCTGTTTCACTTTATTTTGAGGAAATAGCTGGAAGATCACAGGTTTAAAAGAAAAGATTTAAGAGAAAAAATGGAACCAGCAGACAAAATGTATTGTTCATTAACAATCAACTATAGTTTATATTCTGTGTTTTAAAATGGATTTAATGAAGCTGGTGAAGCAGTGTTCCTCGGGCCTTGCTAATTAACTAATAAAGCCCCCATCACCCCCAATTGTCTTGAACAGAGACAATTACTACAGAAATGAAACAGTTGCTGCTAAAGGCAAATCCAGTATTCCCAGTATTAAAAATAGCAAAAATTGGACAATGAAAAGACATTTGTATACATCACATGGAATTACTAGCTAATCTAATTTAAGTATGGTCAAAGAATATGAAGTATTGATAGAAACAGTGAAGAATGATGGGAGTCATATTTATATGAACACTTTTATAATCAATTGCTTGATTAATTATTTAATTAAATATCTCCTTTCAAACCAAAAAGGAGGTATCAATTGGTGAACAGATATAAAAAACCCAGATTAATATAAATGAGAAATAATTGTGACAAAAAATTTAAAAGCAAATAAACTTAACCAAATATAGTTATTAAAAATACTTCATAATTGTCTATGTTCTTGATAGCTGTTGGTGACAAATCTGGTTCTTCTAGACAGTGTAAAGAGGAAATCTGGTAAGTCATATAATTCACTGTCTCCATAAATTTAAGAGCAAGTCAGTATTTTAGGAAAGGCACAACTACAATTAATCCTAAAATCAGATGAATTTCTTTTGAGGGTTCTCATATGTAAGTATGTATTATGTATAACAAACTGAACAATATACTCATCAACATATTTTTAGAATGTTTTGGAATTAAGTCCAAACATATTCTACCACATTAAAGCACGTTCAAAAATCTAGAATTAATCCAATGTCTGTGTACCAGTTTTCCACATGTTTAGCTTAAACCTAGAGATATAATAGACTATTTGGGGAATGAACTGTACCTACTGAAAGCAATCCACCCACAGATATTGGCCCTCTCAGGCTATTTATGTCATCATAAATAGTTGTCAATAAATAAAGGGTATTGATAGTTTATAAACTGACCCTACTATTCATTAGTAATAAACAAATTAATAAATTTTTATTTGAGTTGGTAAGTTTATTCACATCCCTAATGTTTTGTTTACTGACTTCTTAAGGGTTCCTATCAAATAATGAAATAACTGACCTGGTGACTAGCCTTTGGAGAGGAAAGGGTGAGAAAAGCACACTTTTAATATTTACCAAAGATAAGACTCATCAGCTAAATTATACAACTTTTGTATTTAGAATAAAAGTTCAGGTACAGCCTACTAATTTTCTTATTGTTAATAGATATTATCAGTTGTACGAAACGAGACCACATGAATGGTGCTGGAATGAAACACTGAATTCAAGGCACTTACCCACAAGGGTTTTTACATTTTGCTTTTTACGGTAAAAGGCACAAAACCAAGAAGAAATATGTACAGTATGCTTCTACCTATTTTTAGAGTTAACTGGGTAGTGAAAAGTTAAACAGTCTTTCTGATTATGATTTGCAGCTTTCTTCATGATTATATGTTTTTATGGGGTTATTTTCTTTTCCACAACAAACAGAAGTCATAAAAGGGAATAAAAGTATATGTGAAATGTCAGTGTGGCTAGATTTATCCCAATCTATATGAAAGCTATAGATCTGCACTTTAGAATTATAACACGGAGTAATACAAACCTTGTTGGAAAAGTCTGGAAAATCTGAATGAGTGAATTATTTTTTATTTTTTTATTGTGATAGTAGAAAAAAGTCATGAATGGATTGTGTAAGGTTTCAGAGTGATGATAGAGGCTACATATAAAAGTTGTCCTGCATTTACTCTGCTAGACTCCTGTGTACCCTCTCAATCAGCAGTGCCTGAGACAATAGTTCTTTGACATTACAAAAGCAGTCCGTTGGCTTGTCTGCATTCTATCACTCATCTCTGTATTAACTTTCTTCCCATCCCAGGTTAGATATAGTGTTCTAACACTCTTCTGCTGTTATCTTCAACTACCTTGTTTCACTGTTCTACTAGTATGTGAACAACTTGAGTTGAAACAAATTACCAAGGCAAGAAAGATAGTCTAGATATCAAACAAGTAAAATCAGGAAACTTTATTGATCAATTTATTTCAGATAGATTCTGTGAATAAACAAAGTCCTTGTTAAGTATCTATTACCTAGCATTACACTGATCAATCAATCTGGATTAGTGTTGCTAAGGATATGCTAGGAGGAGCCTAAACATAAATTTTGAACAGAACTCCCTTGAGCTTCATTCAACCAAGAGCTAACTGAGAAAATAAAACAACAAAGATGAGTGTGAGAAAAAACCCAAACCCTAGATATGCTTTTTAATCACGTATTACTCTCAAAAATATATATAACTATGTTTTTTGAACATCAGTACTAGTTGCAATGGCAGAAATGTAATCCTAATTGTTGAGGATAATTCTGACATTGAAAATTTCGTGGTTAGAACTAAATTCTGGTATTTCTGGATACAGATGCTCAAACGTCAAGAACCTGTCCTGCCTCTAAATCTTGTTTTCCTTGGCTTTGGATTCATTTTCATGCAGACCTTTTCCGTGCAGTTGCCAATATGGCCCTAAGCAGCTTCAAGATTCTATTCAACCAGCCTGGCAATTCTAGTGTGTTTAAAGTGTCTTTGAAAAAACAGCACTTTCTAAATAATTTCTGCAAAGCTTCCACAGTTCGGTCTTACTGCCCTAATTTAGGTTACATTTACACTATCACTGTGCTGAGAAGATGTTGCAAAATGACCCAAGACAATTTGATCATGTGCAACTATTAGATTCCTTTTGGTAAATGTCAGTAGTCTACAATAGTTAGAGGCAAGTGATGGTGGGGGGTTCTCCCCACAGCAGTGTCATACGATATCAGTGAAAACAAGTCTGGAATATAATCCTGACGCAAGTACAAGAAGACACAAAGTCCTCAGACGAACTGTGTTGTGGCTTTATTAAAGTCCCAGATTTATTTTTGATGCTTCAAATGTGATAATCATCTGTTGGCAAGATTCAGCTCACATTACTGGTGGGAGTCAGGAAAGCAAAAATCATCTGAAGTAAGTAGATACACATAGGACCATTTAGGAATAAAGCTGAGAGTAGGATTCCTCAACACAAGATTACTCTGCTTCCTTGATTTTTATGACCTGTTTATTCAAGGGCAGGAATGTTTCTGAAGTGCTTCTAATGAAAACTATGTGTGTTGAAAACTACTAATCCACTACTGAAAACCCATTTCTAATATCCATAATGTTCACTAACAGCCAATAATTTTAACTTTAAAAATTCAATTCTAGTATGTGGTTATGCTAATTAATTAAAAATTCTGGTGTTGATTAAAGATAAAGATACTTGGAATGCTATCACCAGCTGCCTTGGAGTTAGTCCTTTGGAATAAAAATCTAGCTAATTATATTTGGAATCTGCATTCCAAATTAGCACAAGTTGATCCCCCTTAGGTATAGATTAAAACTAACATACGCTCACATTTATATCTCACTGTCTATACTATATTTTGTTTTATTTAATTTTCTAACATTTTTATTGGAGTATAATTTCTTTACAAGGTTGCGTTAGTTTCTGCTGTATAACAAAGTGAATCAGCTATACATGTACGTATACCCCCAATCCACTCCCTCTTGCATCTCCCTCCCACCCTCCCTATCCCACCCCCTAGGTGGTCATGAAGCAATGAGCCGATCTCCCTGTGCTATGCAGCTGCTTCCCACTAGCTATCTATTTTACATTTGGTAGTGTATGTATGTCAATGCTACTATTTCACTTCGTCCCACCTTACCCTTCCCCCTGCCCATGTCCTCAAGTCCATTCTCTAGTAGGTCTGCATCTTTATTCCCGTCCTGCCCTTACTGCCTCTAGGTTCTTCATGACCTTCTTTTTTTTTTTAGATTGCATATATATGTGTTAGCATATGGTATTTGTTTTTCTCTTTCTGTCTTCACTCTGTATGACAGACTCTAGTTCCATCCTTCTCACTACAAATAACTCAATTTTGTTTTTTTTAATAGCTGAGTAATATTCCATTGTATATATAAGCCACATCTTCTTTAACCATTCATCTGTTGATGGATACTTAAGTTGCTTCCATGTCCTGGCTATTGTAAATAGTGCTGCAATGAACGTTTTGCTACATGACTCTTTTTGAATTATGGTTTTCTCAGAGTATATGCCCAGCAGTGGGACTGCTGGGTCATATGGTAGTTCTATTTTTAGTTGTTTAAGGAACCTCCATACTGTTCTCCATAGTGGCAGTATCAATTTACATTCCCACCAGCAGCGCAAGAGGGTTCCCTTTTCTCCACACCCTCTCCAGCATTTATTGTTTGTAGATTTTTTGATGGTGGCCATTCTGACCAGCGTGAGGTGATATCTCATTGTAGTTTTGATTTGCATTTCTCTAATGATTAGCGATGTTGAGCATCCTTTCATGTGTTTGCTGGCAATCTGTGTACCTTCTTTGGATAAATGTCTGTTTAGGTATTCTGCCCTTTTTTGGATTGGGTTGTTTGCTTTTTTGATATTGAGCTGCATGAGCTGCTTGTGTGTTTTGGAGATTAATCCTTTGTCCATTGATTCGTTTGCAAATAATTTCTCCCATTCTGAAGGTTGTCTTTTCACCTTGTTGATGGTTTCCTTTGCTGTACAAAAGCTTTTAAGTTTCATTAGATCCCATTTGCTTATTTTTCTTTTTATTTCCATTTCTCTAGGAGGTGGGTCAAAAAGGATCTCGTTGTGCTTTATGTCGTAGAGTGTTCTGCCTATGTTTTCCTCTAAGAGTTCTATAGTGTCTTGCCTTACCTTTAGGTCTTTAATCCATTTTGAGTTTATTTTTGTGTATGGTATTAAGAAGTGTTCTAATTTCATTCTTTTACATGTAGCTGTCCAGTTTTCCCAGCACCACTTATTGAAGAGGCTGTCTTTTCTCCATTATATATTCTTGCCTCCTTTATCAAAGATAAGGTGACCATAGGTGCATGGGTTTATCTCTGGCCTTTATATCCTGTTCCGTTGATCAGTGTTTCTGTTTCTGTGCCAGTACCATAGTGTCTTGATTACTGTAGCTTTGTAGTATAGTCTAAAATCAGAAATGATTCCTCCAGCTCCATTTTTCCTTCTCAAGTTTGCTTTGGCTATTCGGGGTCTTTTGCATTTCCACACATATAGTGAAATTTTTTGTTCTAGTTCTGTGAAAAATGCCATTGGTCATTTTATAGGGATTGCACTGAATCTGTAGATTGCTTTGGGTAGTCTGGTTGTTTTCACAATGTTGATTCTTCCAATCCAAGAACATGGTATATCTCTCCATCTTTTTGTATCATCTTTAATTTCTTTCATCAGTGCCTTATAGTTTTCTGCATACAGGTCTTTTGTCTCCTTAGCCCAATTTATTCCTAGGTATTGTATTCTTTTTCTTGCAATGGTAAATGGGAGTGTTACCTTAATTTCTCTTTCAGATTTTTCATCATTAGTGTATAGGAATGCAAGAGATTTCTGTGCATTAATTTTGTATGCTGCTACTTTACCAAATTCATTGATTAGCTCTAGTAGTTTTCTGGTAGCATATTTAGGATTCTCTATGTATAGTACCGTGTCATTGGCAAACAGAGATGGCTTTACTTCCTCCTTTCCAATTTGGATTCCTTTTATTTCTTTTTCTTCTCTGATTGCCTTGGCTAAAACTTCCAAAACTTTGTTGAATAATAGAGATGTCTTGTTCTTGATCTTAGAGGAAATGGTTTCAGTTTTTCACCATTGATAATGATGTTGGCTGTGGGTTTGTCATACATGGCCTTTATTATGTTGAGGTTGGTTCCCTCTATGCCTACATTCTGAAGAGTTTATATCATAAATGGGTGTTGAGTTTTGTTGAAAGCTTTCTCTGCATCTACTGAGATTATCATATGGTTTTTATCCTTCAGTTTGTTAATATGTTGTATCACATTGATTGATTTGTGTATATTGAAGAATCCTGGCATTCCTGGGATAAACGCCACTTGATCATGCTGTATGATCCTGTCAATGTGCTGTTGGATTCTGTTTGCTAGTATTTTGTTGAGTATTTTTGCATCTATGTTCATCAATGATACTGGCCTGTAGTTTTCTTTCTTTGTGAAATCTTTGTCTGGTTTTGGTATCAGGGTGATGGTGGCCTCGTAGAATGAGTTTGGGAGTGTTCCTCCCTCTGCTATATTTTGAAGAGTTTGAGAAGGATAGGTGTTAGCTCTTCTCTAAATGTTTTGATAGAATTTGCCTATGAAGCCATCTGGTCCTGGGCTTTTGTTTGTTGGAAGATTTTTAATCACAGTTTCAATTTCAGTGCTTGTGATTGGTCTGTTTATAATTTCTGTTTCTTCCTGGTTCAGTCTCGGAAGGTTATGCTTTTCTAAGCATTTGTCCATTTTATTGGCACATAGTTGCTTGTAGTAATCTCTCATGATCCTTTGTATTTCTGCAGTATCATCTGTTACTTCTCCTTTTTCATTTCTAATTCTATTGATTTGAGTCTTGTCCCTTTTTTTCTTGATGAGTCTGGCTAATGGTTTATCAATTTTATTTATCTTCTCAAAGAACAAGCTTTTAGTTTTATTGATACTTGCTTTTGTTTCCTTCATTTCTTTTTCATTTATTTCTGATCTGATTTTTATGCTATCTTTCCTTCTGCTAACTTTGGGGGTTTTTTGTTCTTTCTCTAATTGCTTTAGGTATATGGTTAGGTTTTTTATTTGAGATGTTTCTTGTTTCTTGAGGTAGGATTGTACTGCTGTAAACTTCCTTCTTACAACTGCTTTTGCTGCATCCCATAGGTTTTGGGTCATCATGTTTTCATTGTAATTCATTTCTATGTATTTTTTGATTTCCTCAGTGATCTCTTGGTTATTTAGTAGCATATTGTTTATCCTCTGTGTGTTTGTTTTTTATAGAGTTTTTTTCCCCTGTAATTGATATCTAGTCTGATACTGTTGTGGTCAGAAAAGATACTTGATATGATTCCAGTTTTATTAAATTTACCAGGGCTTGTATTGTGACCCAAGATATGACCTGTCCTGGAGACTGTTCCATGAGCACTTGAGAAGAAAGTATTTTGTTGTTTTCTAATGGAATTTCTTTTAAATATCAATTAAGTCTATCTGGTCTAATATGTCTTTTAAAACTTGTGTTTTTATATTCTTTTCATTTTGGATGATCTGTCCATTGGTGAAAGTGGGGTGTTAAAGCCCTACTATTATAATGTTACTGTCGATTTCCCCATTTATGGCTGTTAGCATTTGCCTTATGTATTGAGGTGCTCCTGGGTTGGGTGCATAACTGTTCACAATTGTTATATTTTCTTCTTGGATTGATCCCTTCATCATTCTGCAGTGGCCTTCTTTACCTCTTGTAATAATCTTTCTTTTAATGTCTATTTTGTCTGATATAAGAATTGCTATTCCAACTTTTTAAAATTTAATTTATTTTTTTATACAGCAGGTTCTTATTAGTAATCCATTTTATACATATTAGTGTATATATGTCAATCCCAATCTCCCAATTCATCACACCACCCCCACCCGCCACATTCCCCCCTTGGTGTCCATACGTTTGTTCTCTACATCTGTGTCTCAATTTCTGCCCCGCAAACCGGTTCATCTGTACCATTTATCTAGGTTCCACATATATGCATTAATATATGATATTTGTTTTCCTCTTTCTGACTTACTTCACTCTGACAGTTTCTACATCCATCTGTGTCTCTACAAATGACCCAATTTCTTTCCTTTTTATGGCTGGCGACTCCAGCTTTTTTTGATTTCCATTTGCATGGAATATCTTTTTCTATCCCCTCACTTTCAATCTGTATGTGTCCCTAGGTCTGAAATGGGTCTCTTGTAGACAGCATATATATGGCTCTTGTTTTTGTATGCATTCAGCCAGTCTCTCTTTTGGTTGGAGTATTTAATCCATTTACATTTAAGGTAGTTATCGATATGTTTGTTCCTATTCCCATTTTCTTAATTGTTTTGGGTTCGTTATTGTACGTCTTTTCCTTCTCTTGTGTTTCCTGTCTGTAGAAGTTCCTTTAGCATTTGTTGCAAAGCTGGTTTAGTGGTGCTGAATTCTCTTAACTTTTGCTTGACTGTAAAGTTTCACTTTCTCTGTTGAATCTGAATGAGATCCTCGCTGGGTAGAGTAATCTTGGTTGTAGTTTTTTCCCTTTCATCACTTTAAATAGGTCCTGCCCCTCCCTTCTGGCTTGCAGAGTTTCTGATGAAAGATCAACTGTTAACCTTACGGGGATTCCCTTGTATGTTATTTTTTGCTTTAACCTTGCTGCATTTAATATTTTTCTTTGTATTTAATTTTTGATAGTTTGATTAATATGTGTCTTGGCATGTTTCTCCTTGTATTTTTGCTGTGTGGAATTCTCTGTGCTTCCTTGAATTGAATGACTATTTCCTTTCTCATATTAGGGAAGTTTTCAACTATAATCTCTTCAAATATTTTCTCAGTCCCTTTCTTCTCTTCTTCTTCTGGGACCCCTATAATTCAAATGTTGGTGCATAATGTTGTCCCAGAGGTCTCTGAGACTGTCCTCAATTCTTTTCATTCTTTTTTCTTTATTCTGCTCTGTGGCAGTTATTTCCACTATTTTATCTTCCAGGTTGCTTATCTATTTTTCTTTGTCAGTTATTCTGCTATTGATTCCTTCTAGAGAATTTTCAATTTCATTTATTGTGTTCTTCATCATTGTTTGTTTGCTCTTTAGTTCTTCTAGGTCCTTGTTAAACGTTTCTTGTTTTTTTCTCCATTCTATTTCCAAGATTTTGGATCATCTTTACTATCATTACTCTGAATTCTTTTTCAGGTAGACTGCCTATTTCCTCTTTATTTGTTTGGTCTGGTGGGTTTTTACCTTGCTCCTTAATCTGCTATATATTTCTCTGTCTTCCCATGTTGCTTAACTTACAGTGTTTGGGGTCTCCTTTTCACAGGCTGCATGTTCATAGTTCCCGTTGTCATTGGTTTCTGCCCCCAGTGGGTAACGTTGGTTCAGTGGGTTGTGTAGGCTTCCTGGTGGACGGGACTGTTGCCTGTTTTCTGGTGGAAACATCTGGATCTTGTCTTTCTGGTGGGCAGGACCGCAACAGGTGGTGTCTTTTGGGGTGCCTGTGAGCTTAGCATGATTTTAGGCAGCCTCTCTGCTAATGGGTGTGTTGTGTTCCTGTCTTGCTAGTTGTTTGGCATGGTGCATCCAGCACTGCAGTTTGCTTGTCGTTGGGTGGAGCTGGGTCTTAGTGTTGAGTCGGAGATCTCTGGGAGAGCTCTCACTGATTCATATTATGTGGGGCTGGGAGGTGTCTGGTGGTCCAATGTCCTGGACTCGGCTCTCCAACCTTGGAGGCTCAGGCCTGACACCCAGTCAGAGCACCAAGACCCTGTCAGCCACACGGCTCAGAAGAAGAGGAAGAAAAAAAATCAAATTAAATTAAAAATAAAAGAAAATAATATTTAAAAATTAAAAAAAAGAAAAAGAAGAGAGCAACCAAACCAATAAACAAATCTACCAATGATAACAAGCACTAAAGACTACATAAAGGTAAACATGAAAATCAGAAACAAATCAGTCACAGACAGTAAACCCCAAGTCTAAAGTTGCTCCCAGAATCCACTGCCTCAATTTTGGGAACATTCATTGTATATTCAGGTATTCCACAGATGCAGGGTACATCAAGTTGATTGTGAGGATTTAATCCGCTGCTTCCCAGGCTGCATCGAGAAATTTCCCTTTCTCTTCTTTTTTGCACAGCTCCTGGGGTTCAGCTTTGGTTTTGACCCCACCTCTGTGTGTAGGTCGCCCTCAGGCATCTCTTCCCCACCCACACAGGAGAGGGTTAAAACAATGGCTGATTAGGGCTCTCTTGCTCTGTCAGACTGGGGAGAGGATGTGGTATAGTAGTCATAATTGGAATGTGGGGCGAGCCTGCAGTGGCAGAGGCCAGCATAACATTGCAACAGCCTGAAGCTTGCCTTGTGTTCTCCTGGAGAAGTTGTCCCTGGATCTTGGGACCCTGACAGTGGTGTACTGCACAGGCTCCCGGGTGGTAGGGGGTGTGGGTAGTGATCTGTGCTTGCACACAGGATTCTTGGTGGCAGTGGCAGCAGCCTTAGCATTTCATGCCCATCTCTGGGATCCAAGCTGATAGCCGTGGCTTGCGCCCATCTCTGGAGCTCGCCTAGGCGGTTCTCTGCCTTCTGTGGGCACACTGGGAAGGAATCCCCTCTCCTCGTGCACCCCAAAACAATGGTCTCTTGCCTCTTAGGCAGGTCCAGACTTTTTCCCGGACTCCATCCTGGCTAGCTATGGCGCACTAGCCCCCTTCAGGCTGTGTTCATGCAGCCAACCCCAGTCCTCTCCCTGGGATCTGACCTCTGAAGCCCGAGCCTCAGCTCCCAGCCCCCACCTGCCCCAGCGAGTGAGCAGACAAGCCTCTTAGGCTGGTGAGTGTTGGTCGGCACCGATCCTCTGTGCGGGAATCTCTCCGCTTTGCCCTCCGCACGCCTGTGGCTGCACTCTCCTCCATGGCTCTGAATCTTCCCCCCTCTGCCACCTGCCGTCTCCGCCCGTGAAGGGGCTTCTAGTGTGTGGAAACCTTTCCTCCTTCACAGCTCCCTCCCACTGGAGCAGGTCCCGTCCCTATTCTTTTGTGTCTGTTTTTTCTTTTTTCTTTTGTCCTACCCAGGTACGTGGGGATTTTCTTGCCTTTTGGGAAGTCTGAGGTCTTCTGCCAGCGTTCAGTAGGATTTGTTCCACATGTAGATATATTTGTGATGTACTTGTGGGGAGGAAGGTGATCTCCACATCTTACTCCTCTGTCATCTTGAAAGTACCCCCTATACTATATTTTAATATTAATTACAGACCAGGTAACATTTCACCTCTAAATATTTCATAATGCTTCTCTAAAACTAAGAAATGTCTGCTTTCATAACCAAAATAATAAGATAACACCTAATAAAGTGCATTAAAATGTCTTAATATTAACTAATACCCCACCCCTATTAAAATGTTCCTAATTACCTTAACATATTCTTTCCTGATTATCTGTCTTAACTAAGATCTACCTGTCACAACTTTTATGTCCCTTTAGTTTTCTTAAGTAGCACCTTTTTGTGAAGAAACTCATGAGCTGAAGCATATTGGTTGTCCTAGTAAATGTTCCCTCTCCACCTTTCAGATTTGGCTGGTCATCCTTGTTGTATTGATTATTTTCTTCCCAATAATTCCTGTAATTTCCCCTTAAATTACAAGTTAAATTTAAAGGTTTAATTAAATTAAATTGAAATATTTTTAGCAACAAGATAGTGTATACTTTATGAAGACTTATTTTTGGTGTCATTATGAACTTGTGGCATTTTATAAATTCAGTTCATACAACTATATAAATTTTTTTTTTGATGCCTAAATTGTTACACTTTTGTCCCATTTTAACCTCTTCGGTGTGGTTCCTTGACTCCCATGTCCTCATTGCATGACCCATTTAATCTTTGAACATTTCCTTGCTTTCTGACCTAGCAAGAAGTTCTAATCATCTTTTAAGGAGCTTAAACTGGCCTTTTCCCATCTGCCTCTCTGTCTTGGGGAGACTCCCTATCTGGCTGGAGTATGCCATGAGTCAGTATGGAATTGACTCTCTCATAACAGGGCAGCCAACCACTTGTGACATCTCTCATCTGTTTGATGAGATGCCCCTCCAGTTTGGTGTCATCCTGTGGAATGTGGAAAGCTGACACCATGTTGTTATTGCTTACACTGTCTAAGTAATAAACTGTCACAATTGAGGTCCGCTGTGTCCTGATCAACTTATCTATGGTAGAATGGCAAGAGCAGCCTAGCAGCTGCTGCTGCTTGCTTATACACTGCTCAGTTGCTTCACAATACCACATATTGAAATTTTACATATTTTACAGCTCAATTACAAATGTTGCTAGATATTTTTTTCTGCCTCAATTACCTCTTTAGAATAGGAAATAAGGCAGCATTGCAGAGGATTTTATATAAAATCATAAAAATTTACAGTGTCTTTTATTGAGCAACAAAGATTGATTTTAACTTAAGACCAAGCTAACTTTTTAGTCAAAACAATAAAAAAATGGTCACATATAATTCTGTGTGTTTTTACCCAATGCTTTTCACAGTTAATCCAGAAAATAAGAATTGTTTTAAATCTTTCCTCCTCATTTCCTTTTTCTCTGTGCTCTCCTCTTGTCTCTCCTCTCCTTTTCTTCAAAATCAGATATACAAGACTAACATGGCTTGTATGAACACCTACCCCAAAGACATGTATAATTTAATGAAACAAAAACCTAAAGCAAGAAAAATGTAGCATGCTTGGAAATATGTTATATTAAAAAATAAAATGAAAACTTGAACAAAATCATCTCTAACACAGCTAGTTTCATTTTACATACTAGCTTCCTCTTCCACCTGCCAACATATCAATACATTTATACTATTATAATCAATTTACTTACCATTTGCATTCTACTTTAAACTCCTCACCTTTCTTATTTCTGTATTATCTCCTAAATACTCTTTTGTATGTCCATACTTTCTCATTTTTATATATTTGGTTACTTTTTTGGTTATTTATTATTTATAACACTATGATTACTATCTTTTTCTTTGACCAAGTTTTTTTTCCTTCTCTGGCATTATGTCCTTGGGACTACTTCACATGGAAAGTGAATTAATGTTAGCCCTGGATATCAGTCCTTGTTCCATCACTTACCATGTAAGAAACCTATAAAAAGAGGGTAATATGAAAGAAAGCACCTATATCATTGGGCTTATATGGAATTTATATGAGATTTCATATACAAATCTCACACAGTGCTCTGCAATAGGAAATGCTGAATAACTATTACATATACTATTATTATTTTTATTCCAAAGAACAAAATTTTTAAAATACCAATTTACTTTAAAATTCCACCTAGTGTTTATTATTTCACTGTAACCACACCAGCGCTGGGAATTATCATTTCAAAATACAGCCATGTACACAAGAAAAATTTGCTAGTTTAGCCCTTGTAAAATAGTTCCCTGTGTTTTTTTGATGTCACTCCCTTTAGCAAGTGAGAACTATTTTTTCTTAGTATGCATGTTTACTATTATATATCTTCTTCAATGAATTACAATTTATTTATTCAGGTATTAATATTCTTAAAAGCTTGAAAATTTTTATCTTCTTATTTGATGATCCCATTAGTTTAATTTTAATATTTTCTCATTGCACATTTATTCTTTATATGTTTTAATTAGGCAGATATTCTAATATTTGCTTCCTCTATCCTTCTACAAATTTCTAATGAGCATAAAAACTAAAGTCTTAATTCTTATCCTGTGATGTTTTGCATTTTGAAGATAAAATAATTGTTGCTGTTTTTATGTACTTGAAGGGCTGACATGTGGAGAAAAGTCTATATTCATTCTCTAAGGATAAAAAAGGACTAATGAGCATCAACTTTGAAGAGACAGAATTCATCTTAATATCTTTTTCTTTTCACTTTTTGTTTTGACATCAGAGCTACCCAAAGAAGGCATTAGAATGCTGGTCAATGAAAATCATCAATAGAAGCTGAACCATCTTTGAGCAAAGAGATTGTAGAGGGTACTCAAGTGTCAGATGGTTGGTTTACATAATTGACTTCTGGGTTTTATTCTGACACAGCAGTTTCATGATTTGTGTTATCTAACTGTATTATTGGGTCTTATTGGTTAATTTTCTCTCTCATACCATTATTTCTATGTCAGTCTATCAATGTATGGTATTCTTCTTTTCTTTTTTTTCATGTGTACTTCCTCAATTTGACTTGAGCTCCTAAAGAGAAGGAGCTATATGATTGAGTCATTTGTGTCCTTAATATACATTATAGTACCTAATACGTAGTAAACAATAGATGAATATTTGTTGAAAGAATTGAAGAAAACATGAAAGGAAAAATAAATGAAAAAATATTTAAATGTGTGGATACTTTGTTGGTGCAAAGCAGTCTTTATGGCTGCTCTAAAATCTCACTAATTCCTTCTATAATGAAAACATCATGATTTTGTCCTTTTATAGAGAAAATTTATGTTTGATATATATATCACGTTATCACATATATAAAAAGTCAGTCTCTAGGAGAAAAGCATTTAATGCCTGACAAACCACATGTGGTTTAGTTTATTTTAAGAAAAGACTTACAAGACAATGAACCATCTTTTTTTCTCATTGACATGTGGAACAGGAAATAACATTTCTTAAGATAAGGAGCTAAGGGGCATTTTGCCAAATATGTTCTATAAAGTCGTAAAATCCTACCTCCATAGAAACTTCAATGTGCAAACAAAAACAGAGGATTCAATTTTAAAGTATGCTAATGTAGAACTTACAGGTGATAGAAAAACAGGGAAATACTCCTGAATAAATTCTGGAAAAACTCATTGGATAGGATAATCTGACATCCTAGGTAAGTCCTTTCAGTGAAGGACTGGTTTCTCAGCTACAAAGATCTACCTCGCCAACATTATTTCCCTTCCCACAGCAACTCAGATCAGTACCCAAACTTTCAGGAACTGTAAAGACCTGGCCATCTTAGCCCAACTGGGGGAAACTCTGAGGGGCCATTGTAAATTCAAACTCCCTGTGAGGGTGTCTAAGTTTGTTGGACCTGCTTAAAACTGTCTTAGTTAGCTTAGGCTGCTATAATGCAATACCGTAGATTGACTGTGTTAAACGTAAGACATTTGTTTCTCACAGCTCTGGAGTCTGGAAAGTTCAAGGTCAAGGTGCTGGCAGATTCAGTTCCTGGTAAAGACTCTCTTACTGGCTTAAGGATGACTGCCTTCTTGGTGTGTCCCCATACACATGGTGGAGAAAGGGAGAGGGAGCTCTGGTCTCTTTTCCTCTAATCCAATCATGCAGGCTCCACCCTCATGACCTCATCTAAAAATAATTACCCCCTAAAGGACCCACCTCCAAATGCCATCACTTTGGGGGTTAGGGCTTCAACATATGAATTTTGGGGAAATACAAAATTTCAGTTCATAACAACAGCTCAACTTCTCATTTGATTCTGTTTTCTTTCCTTTCCTTTCTCATCCTTTAACATTGTGCACATGGAAGTCCTCAGAACACTATAAATCAAAAAAGCCAACTTTAGACAACACTGTAGAAAATATTAAACTTAAAACTGTGTTTGCTATTTTATGGTATTATGTAATATCCATGATGTTTTTGACTACAAGTCAAGCTTGTAAACTTAACATATATTGTGACATAAAATGTCCGTATGACATAGTCATGCTTTAAAAATTCATTCTGCAGTTTTCCCCTACTCCAATTATTTCTTGATAAAGTCACTTTATTTAATGATTACTATATAATAATTTAGTTTTAGATTTGTCTCTCAGATCCATCACTTGTTAGCAAAATTTAAACTAATTTCTTTGTTTCAGAATTTCCTGATCCTGTAAAATGGGAGTCTAAATAACTTCTTGTATTTTTTGTATAATTGATAGCAAGTCAAACTTCTGTGAAACTTCTTTTTAAATTCTAAGACCTATGCACATATAAGGAGGTTTTCTTAACAATGTAGTAAATATTAAAAAAAATAAATATGTTAAAGCTTACTTTGAAGAGCTAATAAGTAATATTAAAACATTGCATCTCTTAGTAGAAAAGTGGTTTTCCACGTGAGCTGAGCATCAGAATCAAAAGGTGAATTTTAATTAAAACATAGTTTTATTCTTAATTTACTCCATAAAGTCAGCATTACCCTAATACCAAAGCCAGACAAATACACTACAAGGAAATAAAAATACAAACAATATACCTTATTAGCATGGATGTAAAGATCCTCAAAAAAAAAAAAATACCAGCAAACTGAATTCAACAGTATATTAAAAGGATTACACACCATGGCCAACTGGGATTTATTCTTGGAATGCAAGGATGGCTTAACATTCAAACAGTAATCAGTGTAGCATGCCACATTAACAGAATAAAGGGGGAAAAAAGCACATGATTATTTCAATCGATGTAGAAAAGATATTTGACAAAATTAAATATCCTTTCATGGTAAAAGCACCCAGTAAACTAGGAGTAGAAGAAAACTACTGCAACATAATAGAGGTCATATATGAAAAACCCATAGATAACATACTCAGTGGTGTAGGACTTAAAACTTTTGTTCCAAGATCAGGAAGAAGACAAGGATGTTCACTTTTGCCATTTCTATTCAACATAGTACTGGAAGTCCTAGCCAGAGCAATAAGGCAAGAAGAAGAAATAAAAGGTATTGAAATTGGAAAAGAAGAAGTAAAATTATCTTTCTTTGCAGAGGACATGATCTTGTATGTATAAAACCCTAAAAATTTCACAAAAACCTGTTGAACTAAGAAACAAATTTATCAAGTTATAGGATACAAAATCAACATGCAAAATTCACTTGTGTTTCTCTACATTAAGAGTGAAAAATTCAAAATAGAAATTAAGAAAACAATTCCATTTAAAATAGCATCAAAAAGAATAAGGTACTTATGAATAAACTTAACTAAGGAGGTGAAAGACTTGTACACTGAAACCTACAAAATGTTGCTTAAAGAAATTGAAGAAGACAATAAATGGAAAGACATTTTATGTTCATTAATTGGAAGACTTATTGTTAAGAACTCAGTATTACCCAAAGTGATCTACAGATTCAATGCAATCCCTATCAAAGTCTACTTTTCTTGTAGAAATAAAAAATCCATCCTAAATTTTACATGAAATCTCAAGGGACTTTGAGTAGTCAAAAATAATCCTGAAAAAAAGTTAAAGATCTCATACTTCCTGATTTCAAAGCTTTCTACAAAGCTACAATAATTAAAACAGTGTGTTACTGGCATAAAGACAGACATATAGACCAGTGGAATAGAATAGAAGGCCCAGCAATAAACCAAGAATGCCAAATTTATTCATTGAGGGAAAGACAGTGTTTGGAATGAACAGTGTTGTGAAAACTGGATATACACATGCAAAAAAAAAGTTGGATCTGAATCTTACTCCATATACAAAAATTAACTCAAAGTGAATAAAAGACCTAATTATAAGAGCTAGATCTATAAAATTCTTAGAAAGAAGCATGGGGAAAATTATTTATTGGATATGACACCAAAAGCACAAGCAGCAAAGAAAAAAATAGTAAGTTGGACTCCATCAAGATTAAAAACTTTTGTGCATCAAAAGACCCTGTAAACAGTGAAAAGGCAACCATAGAATAGATAAAACTATTTTTAAATTGTATATCTGATAAGGAATTAATAGCCAAAATATATGCAGAACTTCTACAACTCTACAACAACAACAGCAACAGCAAAGCAGTCTTATTAGAAACGGGCAAAGAACTTGACATTTCTCCAAAGAAGATGCAAAACGGCCAGTGAGCATATAAAAAGTTGCTCGGTATCACTAGTCATTAGGAAAATGCAAATCAAAACCACAATGAAATACCACTTCACACCAATTAGGGGGTCTATTTTAAAAAATAAAACAAAAAGCAAAATAAGTGTTGGTGAGAATGTGGAGAGATTGAAACCCTGTGCATTGCTGGTGGGAATATAAATGGTGCACCCACTGTGGAAAATGATACAGTGGTTCCTCAAAAAATTAAACATAGAATTATCATATGATCCAGGTATTCCACTTCTGGATCTGTATCCCAAAGAATTGAAATCAGGAACTCAAATCAATGTTCATAACAATGCTACTCATAATAACCAAAAGATAGAACCTAGTGTCTATTGGTCGGTGAGTGGATAAACAAAATGTAGTATATACATATAGTAGAATGTTATTCAGTCTTAAAAAGGAAGGAAATGTGACACATGCTACAACATGGATGAAACTTAAAGACATTATACTAAGTAAAATAAGCCAGTTACAACAACAACAAAAAAAAACCCCACATTGTATGATTCCACTTATATGAGGTACCTATAGTCAAATTTATAGAGTCAGAAATTGGAATGTTGGTTGCCCATGGTGAGTAGTGGGGAATAGGGAGTTATTGTTTAATGGGTACAGAATTTCATTTGGGGGAAATGAAAAAGTTCTGGAGATGGTGGTGGTAGTGGTTGCATAGCGATGTGAATATACTTAATGCCACTGAACTGTACACTTAAAAATGGTTAATGTGGGTAAATTTTGTTATGTATTTTTACCACAATTTTTTAAATGCAGTTTTATAAATGTATATACATTTCTAGAACCCATCCCTGTGAATCAGAATATGTGGAGTTAGTCCCCGTAATCAATTTTTAATAAAAAGTCCACACATGATTCTTGTGCAGTCACATTTGAAAAGGTCTATTCTGGAATGTTCATGAGAATTCTTCAACCTATGTTCTGCTCTGCAGCTATTCTGTAATGTAGTAATACATCTGGAATAAGTTTTTTAAAATGCTAAGAGTAGAGTTAACTGGACTTTTCATGTCATGCTTTATTATATTCTTTATTATATTTTGATTCAGAATTACATTAACTGTGTTGAGAGAAAAATTTAATTACTTGATGGATCTCATTTTAATATCCTATCCTGTGTAGTATTGGCTGCCTGCGGTTAGCTTTAAAGGACACTCTATTATAATAATCATTTTTATGGTCTGGAAAAAGGTGACAAAGTATCAAAGAGTTCATTTGTTTAAATATATCTATAATAAATTTAGAGAAAAAGTATAGTTTTTACATAATAAAAGCATCATGGTTTGACAAGAAAGGACTGGACTGGAATTTAGAAGCCTTGAGTGCCACGCTGAATTCTGCCACTACAAAGTTGCACAACCTTTGGTAAACCACTCACCTACAGGGTACTATACATGTTCATTCATGAAGGATGGTTTTATGTTTCCTCTTCTGTGGATCTTATATCTCAAATTTCATTCTCTTCCATTTCATTCCCTTCCAGTTAATCTCACTACAACTGTGACTATCTCTCAGCCTTGCAACAATCTTCTCCAGCTGAGCTTTGTGGAACCTCTGTGAGCAAATTCTGCATCCCCAGCCTTTCAGATAACATTTTCATTAACCTTAGTTGAAGTCTCTCTTTTTGGCAATTAGTATCGTCTCACCAT